>NW_027762933.1:0-4040 GCF_054177405.1 Leptonychotes weddellii
GTCTCTCCTCTCTCCCCGTCTCTCCTCTCTCCGTCTCTCGCCTCTCCCCGTCCTCCTCTCTCCGTCTCTCGCCTGTCCGCGTCTCTCCTCTCTCCCCGTCTCTCCTCTCTCCATCTCTCGCCTCTCCGCGTCTCTCCTCTCTCCGTCTCTCGCCTCTCCCCGTCCTCCTCTCTCTGTCTCTCGCCTCTCCCCATCTCTCCTCTCTCCCTGTCTCTCCTCTCTCCGTCTCTGGCCTCTCCGCGTCTCTCCTCTCTCCCTGTCTCTCCTCTCTCCGTCTCTCCTCTCTCCGTCTCTCGCCTCTCCGCGTCTCTCCTCTCTCCCCGTCTCTCGCCTCTCCGCGTCTCTCCTCTCTCTGCCTCTCTCGCCTGCTCTTCTGTTCGGCTGCCTGGGGCTCAGTCTGGCAGGTGTGGCACCCACCAGTGCTCGCCCGGCCACCCGCGGGGTTGACTTCTGGTCCCGGCTCTGCTTTGAATGCCCTTCCCAGAGGCACGTCTGCCTTTATCTCCCCAGCTCTTTTTGCAAAAGTCTCAAGGACAAGGACGGCAACTTTGGCTCCAGAGCCTCGAGATAACGTCCTGCTCGGCGCGTGCGTCTCAGGTCCTGTTCCGAGAACCTGGCCCCCGAAGGTACCACGGCGCCTTCCTTCCATCCGTGTCCTGCGTGTGGCCCCGTCCGTGTCGTGTCCTGCTGGCACTTCTCTCCCAGACTCCCCGCCTTGTGTGTCTGGTCACCCAGCGAGGGGCATCACGTGATGGTGCGGTGGGGGGCGGGGGTGGTATTTCCTTCGCCCCCTCGTGTAAGGGGCAGCCACGCGGACCCCCCCCGCGCGGCCCAGACCATCTCCCGAGGGCTGGTCTCTGTGGGCTCTGCACACTCCCCAGCACCACCCCCAAGAACCTACCACAGCAGACCGGAACACTGAAGCCAGTGATTTCTGTTTGGAAATAGGCTCGTCTTCTGCTGCTGACCCCCATCAAACCCCATCATGCCCACAGCCCTGTGCCCCCGAGTCTTGGCTCCGAAGGAGAGTGAGGAGCCCAGGAAAATGAGGAGCCCACCGGGACAGAACCCGAGCCCCCAGGGGGAGCTGCCCAGCCCCGAGTCCTCCCGCCGCCTCTTCCGCCGGTTCCGCTTCCAGGAGGCGGCGGGCCCCCGGGAGGCCCTGCACCGCCTCTGGGAACTGTGCCGACGCTGGCTGCGGCCCGAGAGGCACACCAAGGAGCAGATCCTGGAGCTGCTGGTGCTGGAGCAGTTCCTGGCCATCCTGCCCCGGGAGATCCAGGGCTGGGTGCGGGCCCAGGAGCCCGAGAGCAGCGACCAGGCCGTGGCAGCCGTGGAGGCTCTGGAGCGGGAACCGGGGAGACCGTGGCAGTGGGTGAGCGCAGGGCGCTGCGCTGGGCTGGCCGGGGCGGGGGCGCCTGTGGAGAGGGGCTGCCGAGGACGTGGACGCTCGGCAGCATCGTGTCCCCTGGCCGGGGGGAGAATTTCCGTCTGGGGCCCCGGGCTTCGGTGAGGCTCACGCTGGAGTCGGTTTCCCAAGACAGCGGGTTCCGCTCCTCGAGGGCCCCTGTGTGACCCCCCGTGCTCCGCTGGGAAGGGGCCTGGCGGGCCCGGGGGGGCGGCGTTGGCCCAGTTTCTGGCTCAGCCACCAGCCCTCGCCTGGCCGGGGACCTGCCCCCCTGGCCCTGAAACACCCTCCCCGGGATTGCAGCTCAAGCACTGTGAGGACCCCGTGGTGATCGAGGACGGGGACGGCCCTCCGGACCCGGAGCAGGAACGGCTGCCGGCAGAAGCCCAGGGCGACCTCGCCAAGAGCCAGGACACCCAGCCCGTGGCCCTGGCGCCGGGCCCCGGGCTCCCCAGCAGACCGCCAGGCCAGCTCAGCGGGGATCCAGGTACCGGCCAAGGGGGTGGGGGAGCATGCATACCCCACCCTGTGCCCTCACGGCGGAGCCCGGCCTCGGTGTTCCGTTCTCATCCGCTGGACAGCCATGAACGCGCTGTGTGCGGGGTCTGGGTCCTTCCCCAGAGCGATTCGGTCAGACTCTGAGGAGCGCGCCTGTCCTCGTCTCTGTGCTCGGCCCACGCACGGGGACCACTGCCCACCTGTTGGAGGGTGCGTCTGCGGGCCTTGTCGGCTTGGGGACCAGCCAGGCACCATCAGTGCTCGATTAGGAACCGTATGGTTTTGACTGCGGCGAGGCCCCAGTGACAAGTCAGTCACCCTTACTGGGTTTGTTGAGAGCAGGGGCCCCGGGCTGCCCATGGTCATCCTGGCAGGTGGCGGTGACCTCCACACGGGAGGGTTGGTTTGGGTGGACTCGCCACGTTGTCCTGTGGCTACAGCGGGGAAATAGCCAGGGGGCATGCTTGGGGTCTTTTGTAAGGTAGTAAGGTTTGTAGATAAAACAAAAAAAAAGGCATCTGAAGTTTCTCTGTGTGAAATTCACCCGCCTTCTGTGCAAGTCTCCAGCTTCTCCCTGCTTTAACGTCAGGGCGGCTGGCCGCACTGGCTCGCTGGGGCTTCCGTGACCAGCGTCGTGCCCCGGGCAGCTCCCACAGCAGAAACGCATACTCTCTCAGATCCGGGGGGCCGGCGCTCTCCATCGCGGCGCGGGCAGGTGGCTTTCTCACGAGCCTCTTCTCCCTGTGTCCGTCCGTGTTCTCATCCCTCTTTATCAGGACGTGAGTCACTGGCCCAGGGCCTGCCCGTGGGACCTCAGTGTAGCTCAGTTACCCCTTGGAAGACCTTATCTCTGGGTGCAGTCACACCCCGAGGTTACACATTCCTGATTGGTCACTGGGGGGAGCCTGCAGTAAAAGCCATATAGTTCCTCATCGTGCAGGTGTTCCTAAAAAGCTACATTTCGGTGGAGACTGAAGGCTCGCCAGGGCAACTTCCACGGTGTCCATACGCTCCTTTCTCTCGGGGACAGGTGGGGCAGGGCTGTAGACCGTTGCCCAGAATGCAGCAGGTATGAGACCAGAAGCACAACAGGCCCCCCACATGCGAGCCCGCCCAGCCTGCGCGAGGGGCGGCAGAGTGAAGAGGCTGCCTCTCAGCAGGGACGGCCACCTGTCCCTGCTGGCTGAGCTCGCCCGGTCACTCGCCCTCACTGTGGTGGAGGCTCGTGGCCCAGCCCTGCAGGGGACGGACACCGGACGCTAGCGTCAGCTTGGGTGGGGATTCAGCATGTGACGTAGGCTTCGCCTCCTGGGTTGGCCCCGACCCAGCAGATGCAAGCGCTCCAAGCCTTCCCCTGGGGAAGGAGCAGGTTCCTCCTTCTGAGGAAGGAGCTCGTTTTCACGGGGCGGCCCCGCCGCCAGGTGCGTGGCTCCCCGCCTGCAACGTGGTAGGATCCAGGCGGGAGAGGACCCCTCCCACAGCGGCGCGGAGGTGCCAGGGGCCCAGGGGGAGGGTGGGCGGGCCTATGGTGTCAGAGTGACGGAAATCCCTGTGGTTCGCAGGTGCTCTTCATGGGCCACCTCCTGCGGGTGCAGAAAGACATGCTTCTCCTCTCTTTTTCAGTTCTGCAAGACACCCCCCTTCTTCAGGAAGCGAATTTGAGGGACGCACAGCAGGTGACGGCCCTCCAGCTGCCCCCGGTGAGTGATTTCCACCAGAGTCCCTGAACCCCAAACCACTGCCCTCTGCACACACAGCATGGTAGAGCGCAGGTGGCCTCGGACCCCCATGTGCCGTCCTCTGGACACTTTAGGGCCCCCCGTGAAATATGGGAGACCGCACAGCGTACCCATTTCTGTCCCAGTCGTCACCCTGATTGTGTTCCAGAGTGTTGGGAGGTGGACGCAGAAGGCACAGGTCATTGCAGTACCATACACAGCCGGGCACATTGTCCGGGAGTCTCCGTGGTACGTTCCCATGTGATACTGCACACGTCCAAGCAAGGCTTCTTTTCGCAAGCATGTCCCCACGCGGTGGAGAGCCTGTCCGACCGGTGGTCTCGCTCCCTCTTTTCTGGCCCTGTGGCTGCCTTTGGCTGCAGCTTCTCCTAATGCCTCCCTCGGAAGTTTTCCTG
>NW_027762934.1:0-298 GCF_054177405.1 Leptonychotes weddellii
AGGAATAACGCTACTTAAAGGAACAAAATACATTTTAAGGACAGAAGGCACACCATCTGACTTCTGGATAGTCTCAGTGTTCCTTAAGTAGAAGTTGGCAAAAAAAAAAAAAAAAAAAAAAGGCCTCATGGTAATTTCAGGCATTGCTGGAGTCCCATAACTGAATAAAGCCATAGGGCACACTCGAGCTCTGTCTCCGAGCTCTAGCTTGCCTCTGCGCTAGCCATATTCTCCCACGGGCTCCCCCATACCAGAACATTGGCAACACAGCAGCTCAAATTTCTACCCTATCAGCTAT
>NW_027762935.1:0-298 GCF_054177405.1 Leptonychotes weddellii
CTTACACACCATACACACAGCACACGCTCAGATATCACACACACACCAAATACTTACACACCATACACACACCACACACTCAGATATCCACACACCATATACTTACACACCATACACACAGCACACGCTCAGATATCGCACACACACCATCTACTTACACACCATACACACAGCACACGCTCAGATATCGCACACACACCATCTACTTACACACCATACACACAGCACACGCTCAGATATCGCACACACACCATATACTTACACACCATACACACAGCACACGCTCAGATATCACACA
>NW_027762936.1:0-298 GCF_054177405.1 Leptonychotes weddellii
ATAAAATTCTTTGGTCTGTAACTCTAATCTGGGAGGTTTGCTTAGGAGAAAGTACCAAAGTATTGTCTGCTTCAAAATTTTTTTATGAGAACAAGGTAGAGGTATACTATACAAATAATAAAAGTATTTTTCATGCTAAATGATCTTTCTGCATTAGCCTCAAATTGCATTATAGAGAGGCTTCACAGCAGAGGTTCTTTTTTTTTTTTTTTAAAGATTTTATTTATTTATTTGAGAGAGAGAATGAGAGAGAGAGAGCACATGAGAGGGGGGAGGGTCAGAGGGAGAAGCAGACCCC
>NW_027762937.1:0-298 GCF_054177405.1 Leptonychotes weddellii
AGTTTGTGTATGAGGGAAGCAAGACTGCTCAGGACATAAGTAAGGGTCTTCTTCAACAGACACTGGCACATCTTTTTTAAATAATCCGAGAACTTCCATTGGTTGTCCAGTAATGTCTTGAATAATTCAGGAACATAAAATCTGATCTTATCCAGGACAAAGGTAGCTACAAGTTCCACCACTAATTCCACGATCCAACCTTTGATACTGAACATAATTGAACTGCGATAGCCCAAAGGTGTGTACACTTACTTGTCCGCTCCGGTCGCAGAAAAGACGATCAAGCCCCGAGGGCCGG
>NW_027762938.1:0-298 GCF_054177405.1 Leptonychotes weddellii
TGGGGCGCCTGGGTGGCTCAGTTGGTTAAGCGACTGCCTTCGGCTCAGGTCATGATCCTGGAGTCCCGGGATCGAGTCCCGCATCGGGCTCCCTGCTCAGCAGGGAGCCTGCTTCTCCCTCTGACCCTCCCCCCTCTCATGTGCTCTCTGTCTCTCTCATTCTCTCTGTCTCAAATAAATAAATAAAATCTTAAAAAAAAAAAAAAAAAGAAATATCATCTACTTATTCTTGCAACTAAGAAGAAAAACAAGCCATTATTTGTAGACTATATTAAATGTAGACAACATTTTCTTAATT
>NW_027762939.1:0-298 GCF_054177405.1 Leptonychotes weddellii
AAGATTTTATTTATTTATTTGAGAGAGAGAGAATGAGAGAGAGCGAGTACATGAGAGGGGGGAGGGTCAGAGGGAGAAGCAGACTCCCTGCTGAACAGGGAGCCCGATGCGGGACTCGATCCAGGGACTCCCGGATCATGACCTGAGCCGAAGGCAGTCGCTTCACCACCTGAGCCACCCAGGCGCCCCTCATGGTTAGCTTTCAATGAAAGAAATATAAATGAACTAGGGCCATGTTTCTACATATACATACTAGTTTAAGAGGGTTTTTCTTTTTTAATTAGATTCAATCAGACTG
>NW_027762940.1:0-298 GCF_054177405.1 Leptonychotes weddellii
AAAAAGTATCAGCAGTTATCAAAGACGATCAAAGTTTTGTCCCTATTGCTGATGCACCAGAACGTTTAAGTGCATCAGGATCTTGTACTATTGGTAGCATGATAGTACCGCCACCTATTATCACAGGGGCAGAAAGAGACATACCTATTGTATTGATGACCCGACGAGAGTTTAATGAAAAATTAAAGTTATCTCCATTGTGGGATTCCTTATATAACAAGAGAGTGCGAAATGGTAGCTATGGTCATAGTTATAGTTTCACAACATTAGGTACGTTAATTGGAGCAAACAGCTATAT
>NW_027762941.1:0-298 GCF_054177405.1 Leptonychotes weddellii
GCTAGAGATAGGGAAGCTTCTTGAAAATATTGACCCCTCTGTAGAAATCACCAATGGTGCTTCCTCCAGAGAAACCAATGCCATGAATGCTCCCCTTCAGAGGGACAGAATTGCAGAAAGGAGTTATTTTCGGGGAACCGAATAAACCTTTCTCCAGGGCATAGGATTCACTGATTTTCAGATAGGCTGTGGGACCAATGTGCATCACCTGAGGCTGGCCCCAGTGAGGGCCCTCTGGAAGTCGCAGTCAGCATGCAGACCCCCATGTCGGTGAGGTCCAGAGCACCCCACCCCCACC
>NW_027762942.1:0-298 GCF_054177405.1 Leptonychotes weddellii
TGACCTGGGAATGAGGTTGATGGGTGCATGCAATGTAATAGGTGTGAAAGACCGCTCAGAGCAGTCAGGAACGCTTTCTCCTTGCCCTGCCTCTTCCAGAAACCAGTTGTGCCACACCTCCTGGGTCCATTTCTCTCTCTTCTAACAGAAGGGCTTGCCTGGGATCCTAACAGATTTTGCTCAGACATCAGAAGAGAGAGTTTGTAGCTTGTAGTCCCAAACCTTCGATGTTGCCATAGTAGCCACTGTCCTGTTTGACTCAAAAATCCTTCTGATTAGTCTAGATAATATAGTCCCC
>NW_027762943.1:0-13980 GCF_054177405.1 Leptonychotes weddellii
GAGGAATTCTTAATTGCAGGCTCATTCTTTTTCTAGCTCCTTTAGGTGTAAGCTTAGGTTGTGTGAGTTTTTCTTGTTTCTTGTGGTAAGCCTGTGTTGCTATAAACTTCCCTCTTAGAACCACTTTTACTGCATCTCAAAGATTTTGGACCATTGTGTTTTCATTTTCATTTGTTTCCATGTTACTTTTTATTTCTTCTTTGATTTCTTGGTTGACCCATCCATTATTTAGTAGCATGTCATTTAACCTCCATGTATTTGTACTCTTTCCAGATTTTTTCTTGTGATTGATTTCTGGTTTCATAGCCTTATGATCAGAAAAGATGCCTGTATGGCTTTGATCTTTTTAAATTTTTTGAGACTAGTTTTGTGATCTAATATGTGCCCTATTCTGGAGAATGTTCCATATGCACTTGAAAAGAATCTGTTTCCTGCTGTTTTAGGGTGGATTTTTCTGAATATATCTGTTAAATCCATGTGATTCAGTGTGTCATTGAAAGCCACCGATTGCTGTTGATTCCCTGTTTCGATGATCTGCCCATTGATGTAACTGCAGTGTTAAAATCCCCTACTATAATTGTATTATAATTGTATCAAGTAGATCCTTTGTGTTTATTATTTAAAGATTTTTTTTTTATTATTTATTTATTCATGAGAGACAGAGAGACAGAGGCAGAGGGAGAAGCAGGCTCCCCACTGAGCAGGGAGCCCGACGTGGGACTCAATCCCAGGACCCTGGGATCATGACCTGAGCCGAAGGCAGACGCTTAACCGACTGAGCCACCCAGGCGTCCCCTTTTGTGTTTATTATTAACTGTTTCCTGTATTGGGTGCTCCTATGTTGAGCACATAAATATTTAAAATTGTTATATTTTCTTGTTTTTTTGTCCCCTTTATTATTATATAGAAACCTTCTTTGTCTCTTGTTACAGAGCCCAATGCAGGGCTCGATCCCAGGACCCTGGGATCATGACCTGAGCCAAAGGCAGACGCTTAACCAACTGAGCCACCCAGGTGCCCCTACAGGCTTTGTTTTAAAGCCTATTTTCTCCAGTATAAATATTGCTATCCCAGCTTTCTTTGGACATGCATTTGCAGGATAGATGTTTCTCCATCCCCTCACTTTCAACCTGCAGGTGTCTTTAGATCTGAAATGAATCTCTTATAGTCAGCATATGGATGGATCTTGTTTTTTTTTTATCCACTCTCTTACCCTGTCTTTTGATTTGGACATTTATTTCATTTATATTCAAAGTAATTATTGATAAGTATTTGTTGCTATTTTGTTAGTTGTTTTGTGGTTTTTGTAGTTTTTCTTTGATCATTTCTTGCTCTCTTTCATGGTTTGTTGGCTTTCCTTAGTTAAATAGATTCCTTTCTCCTTATTCTTCATATATCTATTAGTTGTTTTTGATTTGTATATAACATCTTCTGCAAACAGCAGCCTATATGAAGTTGATTGTCACTTAAGTTTGAACTCATTCTTTACTCCTCTCCCCCCCCCCCCCATGTTACTTATATATGATTAGCTTAAGGCTCTTGCTATGGTTTGGTTCTGTTCTTTCATTTGGGATATATTTCTCTGTCTCCTCATTTTGTTTAACTCTCTGTGTCTGTTTCTGTGTGTTAGGAAAGTCAGCTACATCTCCCGCTCTTGAAGTAATGGCCTTATGAAGAGAAATCCTGTCGTGCACTGCAGTTCAGTGTTCTCTGTTCACTAGAACCTAGTGCTTCATGGAGTGTCTCTTTTGTGTGTTGCATGTGCTCTGCTGTTGAGTCCTGACTTCTTTTTCTCAGTCCAGTTGTGTGCAGAGGTTTTCTTTGCTTGTTGTGATCAGTGTTTGGTCCTTGGCTGAGTGTGGCACATTTTGCCAAGGTGTGTGCTGACCTGCTTGTGAAATACAATCTGCCACCACTGCCACTGGAACTGAGACCCTGCAAATGGTGCAGGTCAGAGATGTGGTGCTGGTGAGGTTTGCTCCAGTCTTCTGGGTAGGAGGCCTGCAGCCCTTGGACTGAGGCAAATGTGACTGGGAAGAGCAGAGCCATCAAAGCAGGTGGGGGAGGGGGAGCTTGGTCTCAGTGTGTTTATGCTGGTGGTGGGGGGTGGCCAGAGGAGGGAAATGGCATTTGCCAGCTCCTTTGTTCCTGGAGTATTCTCCCCATGATCCCTGTCTCTCTAGGCCATGCTCTGAGATGAGTAAATAACTCTTCCTCCTATCTGCCCACAACGTTTTTTCAAACTGCTGCTTCCACACTTTGAAGTTAATGATGTGCATATGAATCTTTGTCTCCAGCTCTGCTTTCAGAGAATCCAAGCTTAGAATAATTCAGTTTATGCCCCGCCCCCACGTGGTCTTAATAATAAGACCTTTAGGTTGGGATTATAGAGTTGGATCACTCACAGATTACACAGCAATGTGACATGGTTCTTAATAATTGGGATGGTGAAATCCCCTGACATGCAAGAGCATCACAGTTACCAAGATTCTCACCCATGACGGATTGTGAAGTGATGCAAAAGAATGGTGTGGTAGCTATAGTCCTTAAACAATATGGGAGAGGTGGTATTATGAGTTGGCTTGATTTGTTAACTAATATAGAGACACTGAATAAAGGAGTGTCAGGATCAAGTCAGCCATTAATCAACTCCGTGAACTCTTAGATTCAGGTAGCCTCTATGCCATTTTGCAAGGAGACTCTCAACTCTTATGTCTGCATTTAAGATTATACTTAAGTCAGGTAAAGGATTTAATAAAAATAGGAATATGAACTTTAACCTGGCATCTTCCACATTGGTAAAGGATTTCAATGTCTGTGGCATACTAAGATATCCCCCTTAAAGGTAAAAGGCAAATTGTTGCACCTTGTATCATAAACCTTTCATAACGAGACACTTGATTTTACCCCCCAATTTTGGAAACACTACATCCTATACTTAGGAAAATTCTTAGTCTCTTGAATTTATTCTAGAAGTTAGCAAACATTTTCTCTAAAGAGTAAGATGGTAAATATTTTAGAATTTGCAGACAAAATGGTTTCTGTTGGAACTACACAAGTCTGCTATTGTGGCAAAAAAAGAAAAATAGTCATAGGCAACACATAAACAAATAGGTATGTTTGTGTTGTAATAAAATTTGATTCAAAAAAAAAGTAGTAGACTAGATTTGGCCTATAGGCCATAGTTTGCAGAATCCTTATTAATGGGAGACTCAGAAAAGTCCTAGTCTAAAGTGGGGTCCAGAGGAAGATGCTACTTTATAATTCCAGGTCCAGACTGTGGTGAAAGTTTCTCTGTCACTCAGGCCATGTGGCCTAACAGATCTGATGATTCTAGCCTTTTCTATAGTGTATCAAATGCCAGGTGGAACCTCTGACAAACATCAGTAAAGGATGTATTGCATAGGCCAGTAAGCAGATCCTTACCTGAGAACACACTGAATACTTCTTGTTTTATGCTGTGATACTTTGTTTGACACCCTGTGTATGAAACTCTACAGCATCTTGATCAGCACTCAAGCATATGCAGGAAGTCCAGGGTAATTAACACTTCCAGGGCCAACCAAGTGATACAAAACTGATGGTTAAATGTGTTTGCGTTTCCTCACCTGGGTAGACAGTTTTGAGATATATAAGACCTCTCAGAAGCAACTGTAAGAGTACTAGTTTCCATAGTGATGGCCTACTAATTTACACAGCCTTTTATTTGCTTTTCCTTCTGCATTTTACTCTCCTCATCTATCAGTTTGGCTTTCTGGGATTACCTCCCCCCAAACACCACCTTATTCAAATATATAATTCAGAGACTTATTTCAGGAGAACCCAATGTTGGATACCCTGTTAAAACTCTTTAAATGCACAAGACAAAATTGTATTATTCTAATGTTCCAAGATAAAAATAAAGGATTTCTTTTTCTGCATGCATTTATTTATGAAGAAACATAATATCCCCCCAAAAATAATTTAAAATACAACAAAAAAATAGGGAATGATGAATCCCCCTTCCCCCCCCATAAGAACGAGGGGATGATGTATTTCAATATACACTGAGAAATCAAATGTAATCAAACTAATCTGTAAACTGAGCATGTCAGCAGTATTTGATGTAATTTCAAGTTACTTAAATGATGTCTCTGTAGCTCTGTGTAAAGAAATTAAGTTCAAAGGCAATTGTGTTTTTACAGATAAAAACACAAATCAGATGATCCTTTGAGAATTTTTTCTACTTTCTCTAATCTTGTGTGTGGCTTTTTTTTTTTTTTTTGGTGGGGGAGAGTTTGGAAAAAATAGGATAGAACATTCAAGAAAGGGGCAAAAGGAATGTTTACAGGGGCTCCTAACCCTGTTCATTTATTTATTTTGAATCATGTTTGTTGTCACAGCATGTAGGTTTACCTTTATTTAAACTTGGATGTAGAGGAAGAAAAAATATCTAGATAAATGGCAGTCCTCTCTCCTCCGTGTATTTTTTGTTCTTTAATTTCCTAAACTGGAGATGTGCTGAGTGTAACACAGTATGTCATTCTTAAACGAGTTGCTACTTTTAGCTGTCACTTTTGATCAGAAGGCACACAGGTTTGGGGCATAAAACTTGCAAATAAAAGAGAAATAAAAACAATTTCCATTTTCACTTAAAAATTCACAAACTGTGGTGTTCTGAGCAGCATGTGGTAGTTAAGAAAACATGTCTTTCATTTTTCTTGCTTCTGTAGAAAAGACAATTTGGAGAAAGAGTGAATGCCAAAAATGTATCTTTTAGCTTTCTGAGTATTTGGGAATGCTGTGAAGATCACACTTAATTAAAGAAAGGCTGTGAAGTCTTGTTCCCCTCCTGCGTCAGACCTAGTGTGATCAAAGAGGCTCTGTATTACATTTTAACTCACTAGTTGATAGGAATATTTTAAATTATTTGACCAATTAGTTAAAATTTCTAAAACAAAACATGGGTTTTAAGTTCTGTTCTTAAAACAGATGGAATGGTGCTTGACATATCAGAGGCTAAAACAATACTTAGAATAAACAAATTATCAACATCTAATTTCATGATTAGCCAAATCTCAGCCTGTATCCTCTATCTACAGAATCTTGTCTGCCACAGTGACTCTTGTTAGAAGTCATCATATTTTTAATTTTCCATTTTTTCCTCTCTATATTACAACTTTCACCCCTCTTTCATAGTAAAAGCTCACAGAACAGAAATTTTCACTTCTTATGACTACAAAGCCCCATGAGATGCTGTGTATGAAACAATCATGGACCTAATAATTCTACTTGCTTGGGAAAAAGATCACAAACTTTCTTTTTAAAAAATACTCAATGCTTTAATATTACTTGGATGATAACTTTTAGCTGAATTGTCAAATCCAGTCAACTGAACCCCACTAAAATGTTAAAATTATTTCTTAAGAAGTGATTATATACCTATTAGAATGGCTAAAATCCAGAACACTGACAATACCAAGTGGTGGCGAGGATGAGGAGTGACAGAAGCTCTCATTTATTGCTGGTGGGAATGCAAAGTGGTACAGCCACTTCGGAAGGCAGTTTGGCAGTTTCTTACAAAACTAAACATATATTTACCTTATGATCCAACCTCGTGTTCCTTGGTACTTAACCAAAGGAGTGAAAATTTATGTCCACACAAAAGCCTGCACACAAAATAGCAGCTTTATTTGCCACTGACAAAACCTGGAAGCAACTAAGATGTCCTTCAGTAGGTGAAAGGATGAATACACTATGGAATATCCAATGGAATATTATTCAGTGCTACAAAAAAAAAAATGATCTAACAAGCCATGAAATCACATAGAATAACTTTAAATGCACATTACAAAGTGAGAGAAAATCTGAGAAGGCTATGTATAGTTGACTTTTTTTTTTTTATAAGATTTTATTAGAGAGAGAGGGAATGAGTGAGTTGGAGTACAAGCAGGGGAAGAGGCAGAGGGAGAGGAAGACAGAGAATCTCAAACCTGACACAGGGCTCGATCTCACAACCCTGAGATCATGACCTGAGCTGAACCTGAGAGACAGACACTTAACCAGCTGAGCCACCCCAGCACCTCTGTATAGTTGACTCTTGAACAACACAGGTTTGAACTACTTACTGTGTTGTCCACTTACATTTGGATCTCTTTCAACAAATACAGTACTGTTTATATACTTTTAAGATTTTCAGAATATTTTCTTCAGCTTTATTGTAAAATATAATACATAATACAACATACAAAATATGTGTTAAACAATGGTTTGTGTTCAAGTAAGTCTTCTAGTCGACATTATTCTATTGGTAATGTTTTGGGGGAGTTAAAAATTATACATGGATTTCAACTGCATGGGAGGTCAATGACCCTAACCCTAACATTGTTCAAAGGGTCAACTTTACTTTGATTCCTACTGTATGACGTTCTGGAAAAAAAACAAAACTATGGGGAAAATTTAAAAGATGAGTGGTAGTCAAAGCCAAACCTATTAAATATACAACACCAAGAGTGAATCCTGAGGTAAACTATGGACTGTGGGTGACTTGTACCAATGTAGGTTTACCCTTGGTTTAAAAAAAAAAAGGGCGCCTGGGTGGCTCAGTGGGCGCCTGGGTGGCTCAGTTGGTTAAGCGACTGCCTTCGGCTCAGGTCATGATCCTGGAGTCCCGGGATCAAGTCCCGCCTCAGGCTCCCTGCTCGGCAGGGTGTCTGCTTCTCCCTCTGGCCCTCCTCCCTCTCATGCTCTGTGTCTCTCATTCTCTGTCTCTCAAATAAATAAAATCTTAAAAAAAAAAAAAAATAAAAAAAAATAAAAAAAAAAAAACACCATTCTTGCGAGTGTGCTGATAATGCGGGAGGCTATGTATGGGTAGTAGCAAGGAGTATATGGGTAATATCTGTACCTTCTTCTCAATTTTGTTGTAATCCTAATACTGATCTAAATAACAGTCTTAAAACAAGTGTGAACTGGGAAAAGGTAAAAGTTGGGAAGCAATGTATAGAGGTAAGTATAGGAGAAGTAAAAATTGGAATTAGAAGATGCTGCTTTACCAATAGTAGCTTAGTGATCATGGCCAAATCTCTTAAACTCTTGGAGATTCAATTCCACATCTGTGACATGAGATGAATAATATTTGTCTCACCAGGTTGCTCGGGGAGAATATGAAATTCATGAGTATATATTTTAGGTATAGAAACCTTTATACATTATCTATTACTCAGTAAGGCTGCAGAATTTTCTTTTTCTTTTCTTCCTTTTTTTTTTTTTTTTTTTATAGAGAGAGAGAGTGCAGAGGGAGGGGGGAGAGAGAATTTCATGCAGGTTCCACTCCCAGTGTGGAGCCAGATATGGGGCTTGATCTCCTAACCCTGAGATCATAACCTGAGCTGAATCAACTGACAGGTGCTTAACCGACTGTGCCACTCAGGCACCCAAGACTGCAGAATTTTTATGTAAAGTATATCTATTGTAGGATAGCTTACAAAATAATAGTTCTATCTAGCAAATTTATTCATCAGAATCAGCTCCCAAGAAACATTTATTTATTTTTTTTTTTTGGCGGTGGGGGGGAATTTAATAACACTGTTTTTAGAAAGACAGTCAATAACTATTTCTCTATTCATAATTCAGGCTGAGATTCTTTTTTAAACTGAGAATTTTTACTCAATGCCATTTATTGGTTTTGCAGCAAGTCACAAGAAAGGAATATAAATACTACTTTTCAACCTTGCCTTCAACTGCCTTCAATTTTGCCTCGAGGTCATATTTAAATACATCAACAGAAAACTGGTTTCTTTTGTTTGGATCAAAGAATAGAGCAATGACAAAATAGGTCTGTACTCCATCTTCTCACTTTTGTGGGTCCTCACTTTATGTATTAGTCTATGACTTTCGACCAACAGTTTCCCCTTGGGTCCTGAGATCTAAAATAGTAGCTACTATCAGTCAAGAGCCCTCAGACACCAAAAATCTTGGTGATGATAAAGGTGAAGAAAAATAAAACAACTTTTCCAAAAGGGGTTTCTGAGAAGGGCTTTAGAATTAATCTTTAGGTTTGTCTTTGAAAAACTATACTTGTATTATATCATCTCAGTTTTAAATTCCATCCAGAAGCTGATTCCACAAATTTTTCAGGAAAAAAAATCCATATTTCTCACCTCAAAAGGAATGAGTCCATGGAAAGGAACAGGACTGTGGCAGAGGTGTAAAAAAAAAAAAAAAAAAGATGGACCCAGAACATCTTGGGCTATAATGTAAAGAAGTGCTCCAAAAATGACTGGGATGTGTCAAAAGGATATAGGGGTTAGCCTGAGGTGTTTCCCACAAGTCACATATGGAACAATTTGAAATCAAAATAATATTAAAAATAGTTAACTATTAAAATTAATTATAGCCCATTGAATAAGAATCTATGTCTATGATGTTATAAAGTGGGGAAAAAAGGAAGTTTAATGAGAAATGGGATATTTATAGTTTCAAAGCAGCTCCTCACAAAATGCTAATTAATTCCAAGGAGAAAAAGAGTAACTTTACAGTGAAAAAGCCTGGCAGACACGATCTTAATCAAGTGATCAAAGTGAACATCATCAATAACTAGATAAATGGAAATAATTTGCCACTTTAAAAGATATAATGAGAAAAAAAACCTCTATCTCATGTACTTCTTGAGGTATGTGAGCCAATTCCAAGTAGAAGAATGTAATACAAAATAACTGGTTTGTAATCTTCAAAAGTGTCAAAATCATAAAAGCCAAGGAAAGACTGAGAGACTTTGTTCAGTGTTGAAAGAAACTGAAGACAGATACTGTTCAGATGCATTATATGACTCTGGACTTAATTCTTCTGCTATGAAGGGTATTATTGAATGATGAAATCTGAATGACTTCCGATGCTTACTTGGCAGCAATTTACCGATGGTAATTTCTTGGTTTGGACGGTTATATTGTGGTTACGTGGGATAATGTATTGTTTGTAAAAAGACACATTAAAATAATGAAGGCATCAGGTTTGCTATTCTCAGATAACATCAGGGGAAAAAGAAGTCTTTGCAGTGCATGTGTGACTCTTCTGTAGGTTTGTGATTGTCAGTATCCAGGATCCACCATATAAAAACCAAATCATGGTCAATAAGAATCAAGATAGAAGTGAGTGGATGGCCCTCAGTGCACATCTGCAGCTGCTGGACCTTTACCCTAAATCCCAATCCTGGGTTCTGGCTGGTCATTACTGCTTGGGATAATGATAGCAGGGATGGACTGCTCTCTATAAGCCAGGGCTGGGCCAAGCCCTTGGTGTATAATATTCCATTTAACCCTTGCTGCCACCTCACAGAGGCTTAATGGCAATTCTTCAAGAAGCCAAAGCTCTCTGTTTCTCCTTAGAAGGCGTGCTATGAGGCTCAGCTCATAGGGTGTTGGGATACAGGACTGGACAACGTTGATAAGGATAAGCTTCCATGTCTTCAGAGGCTGGTGAAAGATACAACATTAGGTAACTAATGTACTGACACTGGGCTGTGGACCATACTTTGAGGAGCCCTGCTCAAAAACCTTCTTCCCTGGCTTTATGAGTGGGGATTATCACCTGCTGCTCTACTAATAAATTCTTCTTTCGTTCAAGCTTACATAGTTTCTATTATTTGCAACCAAAAGAATATATTAACTTATGTGGAAAGTAGCCCCCTCTTTGCTCTATTTTAAAGGACTCATAGAGGTAATTCACCTGCCCACTCCCTTTTATACATGATGCATTCCTGGAACTGTGGACTCTCATCAGATGATATATTTGCACATTATAATGCATGTTTTTGTTTTCAGAGAGTTCATATAGGTTATATCTTTAATTACACCTCATGTTTTAGGTGGTATCGTCAACAAGATATTTCTAGACACTATGTACATTCTTAAATAGCATTCTGGTTTTTTTTAATTGCATACTTCATCAATGAGTTAAATCCTTGAGCATCTCATTGAAGGTAAATATTTTCTGTTTTTGAGATAAAAATATTTTTTGCCCTTGTATCAACTGTATTAATTTCTGACACTTATGCTATGTACAAGCAGTGTATTTCTGCATAGAAGTGTTTTCTGCATAGAATCATTCCTCTTCAATGTTCATTCATCAAACAATGTATGAGAGTCCCATATTTGGCCATGTAGATATACAAATATGTATAAAAATAAATTTATAGAATTAATGGTTTGGATGTACCATGTTCAAAGTTATTCAAAAGTTGAATAGGTGAAATTTCAATAGTGTCTAATAAGAAAAGTAGGGAAAAAAACAAATATTTCAAGTAAAATAGTAAGAATTGTGCTGTGGCATAACTAAATATGTTAAACATATATGTAAATAAAGCTTTTTATTAAATAAAGAAGATATGGGAAGGACCTTCCTAATTTAAAGACTTTTCTTATATTTTTTTAAGTAAATTATCAGTGAAAATAATAGAGAATTAGATAGAGTAAAAAGTAAAGTCCCTCCCGTATTTTCCCGACTTCCCAATCCACTTTACAGTAATGAACACAGTGCTTTGAAGCATATCCTTCTTGGGCTTTTCCTATATTTACTAGCATGAGAGTGACAATATAATGAGCAGTTAAGACCATATCATGCAGCCAGCTAGACTACCTGAGTTCAAATCTCTCTGCTGCGTGGCAGTTCTTGCAAATGTGAGTGTATTACTTATCTTTGTGGTGGTTTCTTCATTTCTGCAACTGGGCTGATAATCATGTCTACCTACCAGGTTGGTTACAAAGACTAAATAATATGTGTAGACACCCTAGAACAGTGTTTGGCTCTAACAATCCTGCTTGGTTCCTTACATAGACAAGCATGTCTAGCTTTACACAGAAAAAACAAAATAAAACAAAAAAATGTCTATATAATCATAGGACTTTATTTTTTTCACAGTGAACATTTCACATTGTTTTTCTTATTTCAATAAAAATTAGTTTTCCTTACTGAAATTGCATCATAAACATATCTTTTCATCTATGATTATAGAGGAGAACTGATTAGATTATCATATTTACTTCCAAAATTCTATAATTTCACTGGTTCTTCATCTTTTCCAAGATCCAAAGCTTTTTCTTTCTTTCTTTTTTTTTTTTTTTTTTGAACTATATAGCAGCCTCATTCAGAATCCCCTGTTAGGAAAAGAGACCTGAAAGATGGGGAAAGGCCATCCTTGAGTCTGGAGGTTGGTAGTAGTGTTTGAGTTGAGGATCCACTACCCAAGAAGAATTAGAACTGAAATATGAGAGTGGGTACTTAAAACACCAGAAGTCACTGATGTTCAAGGTAGCCTGACAGAACTAGCAAGAACAAGTTCATCTCAAAGGCCTAGGAAGAAACACAGCAGGATTCAGGGACTCAACAATTAAGAGGACAGAATCTAGCCTAGGAAAGTGAGTCATGAAGACAAAGAGACGTGAACAGCAGTAAGGCAATCTACCCTCCTGTGATACTGCTCTAAAACTCTACTTCATTTAAAGACATTTTTTTTTTTTTTTATGAAAGCAAGAACCAAGTTCCAGCTTGTGTGACCTGAGTGTGGCAAATGAAAATGGCCACATTAAGTTGGACTGGAGATAGAAGCAAATCCGGCCCTGACAGCAGGAAGCCTAGAGCATATCACAGCACACAGGCTAATTTTCAGGGGCCACATGCTGGCTGTAACTATTATGAAGCTCAATGATTTTCAAATAAAGATTTTCCTTGACATACAGGGTTACATCCTGATAAACCCATTGTAAGTTGAAAATATCAAAAGTCAGAAAAGCATTTAATATTCCTAGACTACTTTAAGTGTGCTCAGAACACTTACTGTAGCCTACAGTTGGGCAAAATCATATAAAGACTATTTTATAATAAACTATTGCATATCTCATGTAATTCATTGAATACAGAAAGTGAAAATCAGAATGGCTGTCTGTGTACAGAATGGTCATAAATGTCTCTGTTGATTACCCTTGTGATTGTGTGGCTGATGGGGAACTGTGGCTTGCTGATGGTGCTCAGCATCACAAGAGTATGATACTGAATATGGGTAGCTCAGGAAAAGATCAAAATTCAAAATCTGAAGGACAGTTTTTACTGAATCTGTCTCACTTTTAAGTTTTTTATTTTGACTCCAGTGTAGCTAACATATGGTGTTTATATTAGTTTCAGGTGTACAATATATAACGATTCAACAATTCTGTGTTACTCAGTGCTCATCATGGTAAGTATACTCTTTAATCCCCATCACTTATTCCACCCCACCCCACCCCCACCTCCCTTCAGGTAACCATCAATTCTCTAGAGTTAATTTTTTTCTTGCTTTGTCTCTTTTTCCCTTTGTTCATTTGCTTTGTTTCTTAAAATCCATGTAAGTGAAATCATATGGTATTTAGCTTTCTCTGACGGACTTTTTTCACTTAGCATTATACTCCCTAGCTCCATCCATGTTGTTGCAAATAATATTCCACTGTGTGTGTGTGTGTGTGTGTGTGTGTGTATACTACATCTTCTTTATTCATCCATCAATGGACACTTGGGCTGCTTCCATAATTTGGCAATTGTAAATAATGCTGCAGTAAACATAGGAGTGCATGTACCCTTTGAGTTAGTGTCTTTGTATTTTGAAGGTAAATACCCAGTAGCGTGATTACTGGATTGTAGGGTAGTTCTATTTTTAACTTTTGGAGGAAGCTCCACACTGTCTTCCACAGTGGCTGTACGAGTTTGCATTCCCAACAGTGCAGGAGTACTCGTTTTTCTCCACATCCTTACCAACACATTATTTCTTGTGTTTTTGATTTTTGCTGTACTGACAGGTGTGAAGTAATATCTCTTTGTAGTTTTGATTTGCATTTCCCTGATGATGAGTGCTATTTCACATCTTTTCATGTATCTGTTAGCCATCTGGATGTCTTCTTTGGAGAAATGTCTGTTCATGTCTTCTGCCCATTTACTAATTAGATTATTTGGTTTTTGGGTGTTGAGGTCTAGCAGTTCTTCTTTTATTTTGTATACGAACCCTTTATTGGACATGTCATTTGCAAACATTTTCTCCCATTCTGTAGGTTGCCTTTTAGTTTTATTGATTGTTTCCTTCACTGTGCAGAAACTTTATTTTGATGAAGTCCCAAAAGTTATTTTTGCTTTTATTGCCCTTGCCTCTGGAGACATATGTAGGAAAATGTTGCTATAGCTGATGTCAAGAAAATTACTGCCTGTGGTCTTTTCTAGGATTTTTATGGTTTCACATCTCACATTTAGGTCTTTAATCCATTCTGAGTTTATTTTTGTATATGGTGTAATAAAGTGGTCCAGTTTCATTCTTTTGCATATAGCTGTCCAGTTTTCCCAGCACCATTAGTTGAAGAGACTCTTTTCCCCATTGCACATTCTTGCCTCTTTTATCAAAGATGAATTGAACACATAATCATGGGTTTGTTTGTGGGCTTTCTATCCTATTCCATTGATTTATGGTCTGTTTTTGTGACAGTATCACATTGTTTTGATTACTACACCTTTGTAATATAACTTGAAGTGCAGAATTCCAGTGCCTCCAGCTTTATTTTTCTTTTTCAAGATTGTTTTGGGTATTTGGGGTATTTCGGGGTTCTATAAAAATTTTAGGATTGTTTGTTCTAGTTCTGTGAAAAATGCTGTTATTTTGATAGGGATTGCATTAAATGTGCAGATTGCTTTAGGTAGTATAGATATTTTTAACAACATTTGTACTTCCAATCCTTCAACATTAACTATATTTCCATTTGTGTCTTCTTCAGTTTCTTTTGTCAATGTTTTATAGTTTGCAGAGTATGGGTCTTTTAACTCCTTGGTTAAGTTTATTCCTATTTATTATATTCTTTTTTTTAAAATTTTTTTATTGTTATGTTAATCCCCATACATTACATCATTAGTTTTAGATGTAGTGTTCCATGATTCATTGTTTGTGCATAACACCCAGTGCTCCATGCAGAACGTGCCCTCCTCAATACCCAT
>NW_027762944.1:0-4040 GCF_054177405.1 Leptonychotes weddellii
AAAAAGCTTAAAATGTTGCCAAAATGTAGTATCAAACAAAGATATAGGGAAATGGAAATATATCCTACACTCCAAGGTAAGAGGTGTAAACCTCTGAAGCCACTTATTTAATGACTCAACTCCTCTGCAACTCTCTCTCGAAGAGGAAGAAAATGAGAGGAGCATATAACAAGCACTCTCTCATCTTTTTGATACAGATTCCATTCTCTCTCCTTGATTCCAATTATTCTTATCAACCCAACCATTTATTGACTACTTACTGACTCCCAATTATAAATGCTATAGCAAAAAAAGAAAACAAAACAACAAACTTTATACACAGACACACACGCACATGCACACACACGCACACAGTGAATCAGAGCCCACTGGCTCTGGGCTGCACAATCTATTGGATGGAGAAGAGCCTTCATAAGTATTTCTTATTCAAGATAGATTGTTAAGTGCTCCAATAAAGGCACACACCAAGTGCTATGGGACCACTGGGGAGGAAGAGATTAATTGCTATCATTACCACATTTTTAAAATCAATTTATCAGCTTCCCAGCTTTGCAATTTAAAGGAAATTTGCCAAGGCACTTAGAACAAAAGTATCTGCATATAATTTTCTTTCACTAATCTCCTCCAGATCCTTTCACTCTGTTACATACAATCAGCATGGTGTTTTTTTTTTCTTTTTTTTCCTTTTCTTTTCTTTTCTCCACCCTCCACCCCCCCCACCCCTACTTTCTGTCAAAATATGACTCAGAATGGAAGACTGACTTTGGATACAGTGTTGATGCCTTAGATTGCTTCACTCTTGCCATTTGTAATCTCAGAAATATCATACAATAAAGGTCATTCATTCTACCAGCATGAGAAATAGTTTTGGGGGAAAATTTATGCACATAGGAAACTTGTGACTTCCTTACACTCTAAAATTGTGAAGGATTTCTACCAGTTGTCTCTTAGGGAAATAATGTTCTGCTGATTATTTCTGCTTTCCTATTTGTTGCAAATTATATAATTTATCCAAATTGATAACAAAGTATGTAGAAAGTAAATTGAGTACAAGAAGCTGATTTTTGTTACCCATTTACAGATGAAGTTTCTCAATTTTTATTTACTTATTCTTTCAACTAATATTTGTTGAGTACCTACTAAGTTCAAAGCACTCTTCTAGATGCTAGGCAACAGAGATGAACAAAATATACAAAGTCCCTAAACTCATTGGATTTATTTTCTCATAGAGGAAACCAACAATAAACAAACATTAACAGAGCACAATTTCAGGTAGCACTAAGTGTTAAAAGTGGCAAGAAAGGGATGGATTTAGGGGACAGTAAGCGATAGGAGAAAAGGCTATTCTAAGATACAATGGTAAGAAGAAATCTGAGCAAAGTTCAAAAATTAGAACACATGCTATGTGACGATAGGAGGAAATGCCATTCCAAGCAGAGAAACTCACAAGTACAGACACAGGGAACTAGGTATGTTCCAAGAACTCTTAGAAGTGGGGTGACCAATTATTCCAGTTTGTCAAGGTCTATGAAGATCCCTGGGAGGCTTGTCTTTCAATGTGAAAACAGAAAACCCTGGAAAAACAATATTGAGTTGGAATCCTAACTTGGAAATTTGCCTTAACCAGAGCAGATGAAAAATGGAGAAAGTAGTGGGAGATGAGTTTACTGAGGTAAGCAGGTACCAAATAATGTGGAACCTTTAGAATCTGGTACAGAGACTGCGCATTTTAATGTGACCAAGCCTTTGGAGAGGTATAAGTAGGAGAACCATGTAATCTGAATTATTTGTTTTATTGAAATAAGTAGGCATCCTTCTTTTGGGGAAAGCTTACTGTTTTCTCTCTGGTCTCTCTGGGGAGACATCTCATCAATCTGAGCATTTCTGAAGGCCAGAGTCAGAAAATTCTGAGCAGAAGATTCACCTGCCCTCAACAGTGTTTCCAAAGATATATTTAGAAATATGTTTTTGTAAGTGCCTTCGTGCTTCTCTTTTAAGAATCCGGAGCAAATAGCCTTCACATAGAGGAAAATGTTGAAATAAACTACACTGGGTCTGTTAATATAGGTATGAGATCTCGGACTATGGCCATGGCCCATTAGTCACCTCTCAGTCATTCATAACTGAAGGCACAGTGCAATCACTGACATGATCTGAGTCCAAGAGCTCTTTATTCAGCAGAAATACTGAAGGTTTCTCTCACTACATTTTCTGTGTTAATGTCTCTTTTTTTATAGTGTATTTCCTGGAAAGTCTCAAAGCAATTTCTCTAAGCTATGAAAATGTCCTTATCTTTTGGCCCAAATGGAAAAATATACCCTTCATGGCTAGAATGACGACCTCTAAATGGACTGCTGTGTTCAGTCCAAACTGTAACAGCAAAATACTAAAGTCTAAGACTCTTTGATGCTGTGCTTCTCTCCACTGTGCTTCATTTTGTCTGAAGCACAGATGCTGAGAAAATTTTTTTAACTAATTTTTTTAAAATTCTAAATTAAAATTGAAAAAAGGGAGAAAGAGATGGTGATATTACCAATAGTAAGTAAAGGATTCAAGAGGAAAGAAAGATGAAGTAAATGTGAGAGACAAATTCCATCTAGTAAGGAAGAGCTAAAGCTCACTCCCTCTTTGGAGATCCTAAAAAGCCTGGACATTTTCAAATCCTTTCCAGTGGAGGGGCTGCTCAATAGAAGGATGACATAGGATGCAAAGACAGAAAAGGTAAAGACAGGCAGAAATAATTTATATGCACAATGTTTTTCTAATTTCCTTTGACAGCAAGTTCTCCATGAATTAGTCACTGCCACTTTCTGATCAGAATTACTTCTACTTTGGAATACAGAGTGGAAAAAATTATTAATAATAATTTGAAACAGTTGCATCAGAGTGGATGGATTAATGGTGAATCACTTTTATTTTAAATTTCCCTCTATGCCTTAATTATTCCTTAAAAATGAGCAAAAACAAAATAATGAAACATGTAGATGGAACCAAATTTATTGTTCAATAATTCTAGTTTAAATTTAGTTTAATTGGATTTGTAATTAATGAGACTTAACATAGGTATATTTAACAAAGTATACAGAACACAGAGTATAAATAACACTAGGTTATATGTGTATAACCTCACTGTATTTACAGTAGGTTTCTTCCCAGTTATGTATATAGTGCATTTAAGAATCCTAACATTTGGATTACATATTTCATGAAATATTCATGATCTCTTTAAGAAAGAAAAAAGCTCATTTCACTGAACTTGTATTCCTGAGTTATGGCAGATAGACTGTTTAGGAGATTATAAGCCACATATTGTCAGTGTTACACAAAGAATAGTCCATATACAATGTGGTTTCCAGGTAGGCAGATAAGAATAAATACAAATGAAAAATATATAATTATGTGCACCATCTTTTTTGTTTTGTTTTTATTATTCTGTTATGTTAATCACCATACGTTATATCATTAGTTTTTCATTTGTGTTCCATGATTCATTGTTTGCGTATAACACCCAATGCTCCATACAGAACGTGCCCTCTTTAATACGCATCACCAGGCTAACCCATCCTCCCATCCTGCTCCTTCTAGAACCCTCAGTTTTTCAGAGTCCATCGTATCTCATGGTTCATCTCCCCCTCCGATTTCCCTCCCTTCATTCTTCCCTTCCTGCTATCTTCTTCTTCTTTTTTTTTTTTTAAACATATAATGTATTATTTGTTTCAGAGGTACAGGTCTGTGATTCAACAGGCTTGCACAATTCACAGTGCTCACCATAGCACATACACCCCATCCCTCCCAACCCTCACTTTGTTTCCTGAGATTAAGAATTCCTCATATCAGTGAGGTCATATGATACATGTCTTTACTCTGATTGACTTATTTCGCATCCACATCGTTGCAAATGGCAAGATCTCATTCCTTTTTATGGCTGCATAATATTCCATTGTATATATATACCACCTCTTCTTTATCCATTCATCTGTCGATGGACATCTTGGCTCTTTCCACAGTTCAGCTATTGTGGACATTGCTGCTATAAACAT
>NW_027762945.1:0-298 GCF_054177405.1 Leptonychotes weddellii
ACGGGAGACAAGCAGGCTCAGTGCCACCGGGAATTCTTTACCCAAAGAAGCTGAAAATCAGATTTTCCTGTGAAATTACTACTTTTTTTTATCATTTTTTTATTATGTTATGTTAATCCCCATACATTACATCATTAGTTTTTGATGTAGTGTTCCATGATTCATTGTTTGTGCATAACACCCAGTGCTCCATGCAGAATGTGCCCTCTTTAATACCCATCACCAGGCTAACCCATCCCCCAACCTCCCTCCCCTCTAGAACCCTCATTTTGTTTCTCAGAGTCCACAGTCTCTCATG
>NW_027762946.1:0-298 GCF_054177405.1 Leptonychotes weddellii
GCTAGAGATAGGGAAGCTTCTTGAAAATATTGGCCCCTCTGTAGAAATCACCAATGGTGCTTCCTCCAGAGAAACCAATGCCATGAATGCTCCCCTTCGGAGGGACAGAATTGCAGAAAGGAGTTATTTTCGGGGAACCGAATAAACCTTTCTCCAGGGCATAGGATTCACTGATTTTCAGATAGGCTGTGGGACCAATGTGCATCACCTGAGGCTGGCCCCAGTGAGGGCCCTCTGGAAGTCGCAGTCAGCATGCAGACCCCCATGTCGGTGAGGTCCAGAGCACCCCACCCCCACC
>NW_027762947.1:0-298 GCF_054177405.1 Leptonychotes weddellii
GCTAGAGATAGGGAAGCTTCTTGAAAATATTGACCCCTCTGTAGAAATCACCAATGGTGCTTCCTCCAGAGAAACCAATGCCATGAATGCTCCCCTTCAGAGGGACAGAATTGCAGAAAGGAGTTATTTTCGGGGAACCGAATAAACCTTTCTCCAGGGCATAGGATTCACTGATTTTCAGATAGGCTGTGGGACCAATCTGCATCACCTGAGGCTGGCCCCAGTGAGGGCCCTCTGGAAGTCGCAGTCAGCATGCAGACCCCCATGTCGGTGAGGTCCAGAGCACCCCACCCCCACC
>NW_027762948.1:0-298 GCF_054177405.1 Leptonychotes weddellii
AGGGAGAGCCCAGCGGTGGCACAAGGAAGGACCCCAGGACACCTTGCAGGGTCAAAGGGACAGAGGGGGACTTTTCCCAGACTGCGATGCCTTGAGTGGTATTGTTTCCACGTCGTGGAATCCTGGTCTTGGGGTATTTATGGCCTTTGTGAGTCGTTCTGGGGCCGCCACGTCCAGTGCTCCCTAGCGGTGCATTTCCCCCTGTCCCGGCCTCAAGCTCCGGGATGTGTGCCTGGGCGCCCCCTGGCGGCCAGAGCCTCTCTCTGTTCCTGCGCCCCGCCTCCACGTCTGTCGCCTC
>NW_027762949.1:0-298 GCF_054177405.1 Leptonychotes weddellii
AGTAATCAGTACTGATTGTAGATAGGTTTCCTCAAAACTACGAAGGTGGCATGGACTCATCATGAGTAAGCACGGTACATTTAGTGTATAATTCAGATCCATTATTTTTCCCCTTGGCCTCAATGCTCATACACAATCTTCAGAGACAGACTTCTCTACACACACACACACACACACACACACACACACACACACACACCCTTTATTACCAATGTGTCTTGTGCCAATTGTAGCATAAAAGTTACAAGCCCTATCTACTCTGGGACTGGCCCACTTTTGGCAATCTTTCAGTTCAACT
>NW_027762950.1:0-298 GCF_054177405.1 Leptonychotes weddellii
CATACAGAAGTGAGAATTTCCATAGGAAGATGAAAACAAACCAACCAACCAGAATAGTGCATCTTTGCTGTCATTTGCCTTCACACAAACAAATATTGGATTCTTTTTTTTTTTTTAAAGATTTTATTTATTTATTTGAGAGAGAGAGAATGAGAGACAGAGAGCACGAGAGGGAGGAGGGTCAGAGGGAGAAGCAGACTCCCTGCCGAGCAGGGAGCCCGATGCGGGACTCGATCCCGGGACTCCAGGATCATGACCTGAGCCGAAGGCAGTCGCTTAACCAACTGAGCCACCCAGG
>NW_027762951.1:0-298 GCF_054177405.1 Leptonychotes weddellii
GCTAGAGATAGGGAAGCTTCTTGAAAATATTGGCCCCTCTGTAGAAATCACCAATGGTGCTTCCTCCAGAGAAACCAATGCCATGAATGCTCCCCTTCGGAGGGACAGAATTGCAGAAAGGAGTTATTTTCGGGGAACCGAATAAACCTTTCTCCAGGGCATAGGATTCACTGATTTTCAGATAGGCTGTGGGACCAATCTGCATCACCTGAGGCTGGCCCCAGTGAGGGCCCTCTGGAAGTCGCAGTCAGCATGCAGACCCCCATGTCGGTGAGGTCCAGAGCACCCCACCCCCACC
>NW_027762952.1:0-298 GCF_054177405.1 Leptonychotes weddellii
AAAAAAAAAAAGATGTGGCCACATTGAGGTAGCTGTTATTCTCCCTACCACTCCCTTTAACTCTTTCCTGATGTATAAACCTGAGCTCATCATCCCTGGACCTCAAGTTGACTCTGTTTGCCAATTTTCTTTATCGCTATGATACCAACTTCACTTGGTCATCCAAATGGCTAACTGATGATTCACTCACAAACTTTAAGACCAGTGAGCCAGAATGAATTTAAAGAGAATTTGGTGTACAGCCCCCATGTTACAGATTGGGAAGAAGGAGATGACAATAGAAAGCATTTATTTAAGG
>NW_027762953.1:0-298 GCF_054177405.1 Leptonychotes weddellii
GAGTAAAGACTGAGTAAAGAAGATTGTCCTCACCAGTGCAGGGGGGGTACCATCCAATCTGTTGAGGGTCCAAATAAAACAGAAAAGCAGAGGAAGGGCGGGGCGCCTGGGTGGCTCAGTTGGTTAAGCGACTGCCTTCGGCTCAGGTCATGATCCTGGAGTCCCGGGATCGAGTCCCGCATCGGGCTCCCTGCTCGGCAGGGAGTCTGCTTCTCCCTCTGACCCTCCTCCCTCTCCTGTGCTCTGTCTCTCATTCTCTCTCTCTCAAATAAATAAATAAAATCTTTAAAAAAAAAAA
>NW_027762954.1:0-298 GCF_054177405.1 Leptonychotes weddellii
AACAGCTGGGATTTCCAAGGAGTGGGATTTTTTTGTGTCCCTGTAACAGTTGGTACCCTGGGAATGGGCAGGTCCTGTTCTGCCGCTGAAGTGTGTCTCTAGCGGTTGGAGTGTGTATTACAAGCCTATAGGTAAATGGCAGGGGGGTTACAGTGGTCGGTAGGCTATTGTTATTGATGATTTTTATGGGTGGATTCCATAGGATGAGATGTTAGATGTTATGGATAGGGATCCTCATTAAGTGTCCATAAAAAGTGCTTTTTCTGAGTTTAATAGTAGATATATTTTTATTACTTCT
>NW_027762955.1:0-4040 GCF_054177405.1 Leptonychotes weddellii
AGGCTAAAGGATGCCAACCCCTCAGGGCTGGGGGGGCGGGGCTTTGGTGAAATATGTATGAAGAGCCTGGGACCACTTAGAAACAAAGCAATTTTTCTTGTCTAAAGAAATCAGTTTAGGGCGCCTGGGTGGCTCAGTTGGTTAAGCGACTGCCTTCGGCTCAGGTCATGATCCTGGAGTCCCTGGATCGAGTCCCGCATCGGGCTCCCTGCTTGGCAGGGAGCCTGCTTCTGCCTCTGACCCTCCCCCCTCTCATGTGCTCTCTCTCTCATTCTCTCTGTCTCAAATAAATAAATAAAATCTTTAAAAAAAAAAGAAAAGAAATCAGTTTATTTTACCCCAAACCTCCCCCCTGCTTAACTTCAGGAGGACGCTGACCACAACCTTTGGGGATCACAGAGCCGCCGTCAGTCTCCTGGGGAAGACATGGGGGAAGAACTGGGTGAGGAATAAGGAATGAGGACACGTAGGGCCATTGTGCTGGGCGCATAACAGCCTGGTTAGGTAAGCAATAGAGAAATACCAAAAAAAAAAAAATGTACTGTTTTTCATATACGTGAAGATACTCCCTACAAGTGTATCCAGTAAAGTATTGCTTCTAGAACCTAGAGAATGAAAACAATTCCAGTGTCCAAAATAAGAGACAGATTAAATACATCATTTGACATTCACCCAATGAATGGACCAATACGGCTTTTTAAAATATAAGGTAGATCCTAACATGAAGATCTGGGTTAATCTTCAAGATTTATTATTAATAAGTAAGCGGAGATATCTTGTGTTCATGGAGAGGAAGACTCAGGATTGTAAAGATACAATTTTCTCCAAATTGATTTGTAAGAGTCAATACAAAGCCAATAAAACTTACAACAGGATTTTTTTTAATGAAACTCAACAAATCAATTAAAAAATAGAGAGGGGGGCGCCTGGCTAGCTCAGTCAGAAGAGCATGTGCCTCTTCATCTCAGGGTCGTGAGTTTGAGCCCCACGTAGGGTGTAGAAATTACTTAAAGAAGTAAACTTTTTAAAAAGATTTTATTTATTTATTTGACAGAGAGAACAAGCAAGGGGAGCAGCATACAGAGGGAGATGCAGGCTCCCCACTGAGCAGGGAGCCCGATGCGGGGCTTGATCCCAGGACTCAGATCATGACCTGAGCCGCACTTAACCGACTGAGCCACCCAGGCGCCCCTAAATAAGTAAACTTTAAATATATATATAGGGGCCCCTGGATGGCTCAGTCAGTTAAGCATCTGCCTTCAGCTCAGGTCATGATCCCGGGGTCCTGGAATTGAGCCCCATGTCAGGCTCTCTGCTTGGCAGGGAACCTGCTTCTCCCTCTCCCTCTGCCACCGCCCCCCCCCCTGCTTGTGCTCTCTCTCTCTCTCTCAAATAAATAAATTATATATATAGATATACGTGTGTGTGTGTGTGTGTGTATATATATATAGAGAGAGAGAGAGAGAAAGAGAGGAGTAGAGGGGCAAGAACAGGAAGATGCTTCTAAAGAAGAATAAAAAGAAAAGACTTGTTCTACCAGGATTGTTAAAAAGTTATAGTAATGAAGACAAGGTGGTGTTGGTAGCAATAGGAATCACCAAAACCAGCTCATGAATATAAAAAGTGCTGATAAATAACCGGGGTGGCAGAGCACATCAAAGGAGGGACTGTTCAATAAATGGAACTATAACAAAAACTGTCATCCATATGGGAAAAAATGAAATTAGATCATTTCCTCACACTATCCACAAAACCCAGCTCCAGATGTAAGAACTTAATTATCAAAAGCAAAATTTTTAAACTTTTAGAAAATCTAAGGGAATTTCTTTCTGGCCTTGGGGTAACAAAGAATCTCTCTTTTTTAAGATTGTATTTATTTAGTTATTTTAAAGATTTTATTTTTCAAAATTTTTCAAAAATTTATTTATTTATTTTTACAGAGAGAGAGCGTGTGAGCTGGGAGGGGCAGAGGGAGAAGGAGAGAGATCTCAAATAGGCTCCACGCTTAGCACAGAGCCCAATGCAGGGCTTGATCCTACGACCCTGAGATCACAACCTGCGCCAAAATCAAGAGTCAGACATTCAACTGACTGGGCCACTCAGACGCCCCTTAAAATTTTTATTTTATTTTATTTTTAAAGATTTTATTTATCTGACAGTGAGAGACACAGCAAGAGAGGGAACACAAGCAGGGGGCGTGGGAGAGGGAGAAGCAGGCTCCCCGTGGAGCAGGGAGCCCGATGTAGGGCTTGATCCCAGGACCCTGGGATTGTGACTGGAGCCGAAGGCAGACGCTTAACGACTAAGCCACCCAGGTGCCCAAAACTTTTATTTTTAAGTAATCTCTACACTCAATGTGGGGCTCAAACTTACAACCCCGAGATCAAGAGTTGCATGCTTGTCGCAGCAACTGAGCCAGCCAGGCACCCAATAAAGAATCTCTTAATTAAACAAAACACAAAAGAGTACTCATAAAAGAAAATATTAATACATGAGTTATGTATTTTAATATATAAGAAAAGAAAATGAAATGATAAGTTATAAATTTGCAGAAGAAACGTGCAAACACATACAACCATTCAAGGATACTTTCGAGATATTCTAAACACCTTCTGCAAATCAATAAAGAACAATAAACCAGTAAAAAAAAAAATGGGTAAAAGACTTGAAAATGCACTTGAAAGAAAAGGAAAAGTGGCTGAAAATCTCACGAAGGGATCAATGCTCAGCATCACCAGTAATCAAGGAAATACAAATCAAGATCACAATGAGATGCGCACCGATTTATATGCAGTCTGTGGCAACAATTAAGAAGTCAGATAACACTCACTGTTGGAGAAGAGCAATAGGTCTCCTGTCCATAGCTGGCAGGAATGTACATCCATATAGCCATTTTGGGAAAGCAATTTATCATTTTCTTGTAAAATTGAACACTCATATACCTTAAAACCCGGCAGTTCCGCTCTTGGGCAAATATCCAGGAGCAAGTCTTGCACGTGTGCTCGGGGAGACGTGTATATGAATATTCATAACAGCAGTGAATAAATGGCAAAACAAAACAAAACAAAACACCTCAACAACAACAAAAAGAACTCCAACTGACCTTCAACAGAATGGATAAATACATGGGGGTACATTGACCAAACGAAATATTACAGAGTGAGATTTGAATGAATCACAGCCACACATAATGGTATGGATGATTTTTTTAACTTATTTATTTGAGAGAGAGAGAGCATGCACGCATACAGGGGGAGGGGCAGAGGGAGAGGGGGAGAATCTCAAGCAGACTCCGTGCTGAGCTCAGAGCCTGACGCAGGACTTGAACTCATGACCCTAAGATCATGACCTGAGCTGAAATCAAGAGTCAGCCGCATAGGGCGCCTGGGTGGCCCAGTTGGTTGAGCGACTGCCTTCGGTTCAGGTCATGATCCTGGAGTCCCTGGATGGAGTCCTGCATCGGGCTCCCTGCTCGACAAGGAGTCTGCTTCTCCCTCTGACCCTCCCCCCTCTCATGCTCTCTCTCTCATTCTCTCTCAAATAAATAAATAAAATCTTTAAAAAAAAAAGAGAGAGAGAAAGCCAAGAAATACCTACACCATGATACCCTATTTCTAAAATTCAGAAACACTACAATTAAACAATATATCTTTAATCATCACATTGAGGACAAAGCTACAAAACTAAAGGCAAGAAAACAATAAATACAAAATTCAAGATTGTGGCTTCCCGGTTTGTAGAGGGGAGAAGCAGCTTGAATAGGATAGAAGTAGAGGTCATCAGAAGGTGTGAATTATTGTCAATATGTGGTATTGATGAGGGAGGGGCAAACACGCACCCTTCATACCCTGTTGGTGGCAGAAATTGGTGCAGCTACTTTGGAGGGCAATATTTAGTAGTGTCTGTGGAAATCTTAAATGCACATATTCTTACCCAGCAAGTCTCTTCCACTTTAAGAATTTTCTTGGGGCACCTGGGTGGCTCAGTCGTTGAGCATCTGCCTTCGGCTCAGGTCATGATCCCAGGGTCCTGGGATTGAG
>NW_027762956.1:0-298 GCF_054177405.1 Leptonychotes weddellii
AACCATGAGAGACTATGGACTCTGAGAAACAAACAGGGTTTTAGAGGGTAGGGGGGAGGGGGGATTGGTTAGCCCGGTGATGGGTATTAAGGAGGGCATGTACTGCATGGAGCACTGGGTGTTATACGAAAACAGTGGATCGTGGATCACCACATCAAAAACCAATTATATATTGTATAGTGACTAACATAACATAATAAAATTAAAAAAAAAAAGAACCATATGATCATGTCAACAGATGCAGAAAAAATATTTGACAAACTACAGCATCCTTTCATGATAAAAAGCCTCAACAAAG
>NW_027762957.1:0-298 GCF_054177405.1 Leptonychotes weddellii
GGACGACGAAGCGGCAGCAGGAGAACAGGACGAGGAGCGCGGCCTGAAGCGGGGACCGACGTGCCGCAAGCTCAGGAGCAAACGGGACCGGCCGAGCAGGTGCTGCTCCGGGACGAGCCAAGCACGGGGGTTCCCGAGTCCCCTCCCGGGGGGACAAAGGATCCGGCGCGTGACAGCAGCTCGGCTGATGCGGCGGCGGGGCCCGAGAGGACCGACTCCCATTCCGAAGGCAGCTGTCCTGGGGGGGAAATGCGCCCGCCGCGGAGAAAGCGCGCTGCCGGGCGAGCCGTCGGTGCGG
>NW_027762958.1:0-298 GCF_054177405.1 Leptonychotes weddellii
GTGGATATGGAATAGAAGAGAACAGGCAAGGTGTTGAGAGAGAGAGAGAGGTGGAAGCATGAGGAAGAAAAGGAGCAGAGGGTCTTGGAGGGGCTGTGATGGGCTCTGAAAAGCACATTTGGAGCCTAGTTGGCAATCATTTCAGAGAAGTCTTGTACCCCTCCGCATCCTCTTCGGTTCCCTGGAATCCATTTTTTCCACAGATAGGCTCAAGGAGGGTCACTGGAAAGCTCTGAGAACTATGGCTTACTCCAGATTTGATCGCTGGGGGATCTCACCCCTCACGGCGCCCGCAGAA
>NW_027762959.1:0-298 GCF_054177405.1 Leptonychotes weddellii
TTCCCCCTGCTTGTGCTTTCTCTCTCTTTCTATATCTCAAATAAATAAATAAAAATCTTAAAAAAAAAATAAACAATTATCTTTTAAAGAAATCTTCCAGGGGCGCCTGGGTGGCTCAGTTGGTTAAGCGACTGCCTTCGGCTCAGGTCATGATCCTGGAGTCCCGGGATCGAGTCCCGCATCGGGCTCCCTGCTCGGCAGGGAGTCTGCTTCTCCCTCTGACCCTCCTCCCTCTCATGCTCTCTGTCTCTCATTCTCTCTCTTGCAAATAAATAAAATCTTAAAAAAAAAAAAAAAA
>NW_027762960.1:0-298 GCF_054177405.1 Leptonychotes weddellii
TGGGAAGAGGGTATAAATACCAGGAGGTATAAATATTGGAGCCATCTTGAATGCTGGCTGCCACTGATGGCTATTTTATTTATTTTTTAAAAATTTTGTGTTGGGGCGCCTGGGTGGCTCAGTTGGTTAAGCGACTGCCTTCGGCTCAGGTCATGATCCTGGAGTCCCGGGATCGAGTCCCGCATCGGGCTCCCTGCTCGGCAGGGAGTCTGCTTCTCCCTCTGACCCTCCTCCCTCTCGTGCTCTCTGTCTCTCATTCTCTCTCTCTCAAATAAATAAATAAAATCTTTAAAAAAAA
>NW_027762961.1:0-298 GCF_054177405.1 Leptonychotes weddellii
GGGACCGGTGTCAGGGCCGCGTGGAGGTCCTGTATCGAGGCTCCTGGGGCACCGTGTGTGACGACTACTGGGACACCAATGACGCCAACGTGGTCTGCAGGCAGCTGGGCTGTGGCTGGGCCACGTCGGCCCCAGGAAATGCCCGGTTTGGTGAGGGCTCAGGGCCCATTGTTCTGGATGACATGCGCTGCTCCGGGCACGAGTCCTACCTGTGGCGCTGCCCCCACAACGGCTGGAACTTGCACAACTGCAGGCACTCGGAGGATGCGGGCGTCATCTGCTCAGGTGAACCTCAAAA
>NW_027762962.1:0-298 GCF_054177405.1 Leptonychotes weddellii
GGCGCCTGGGTGGCTCAGTTGGTTAAGCCACTGCCTTCGGCTCAGGTCATGATCCTGGAGTCCCGGGATCGAGTCCCGCATCGGGCTCCCTGCTCGGCGGGGAGTCTGCTTCTCCCTCTGACCCTCCCCCCTCTCATGTGCTTTCTCTCTCTCATTCTCTCTCTCTCAAAATAAATAAATAAAATCTTTAAAAAAAAAATAAAAAAAAAATATATCATGGGGAGGACCATTTTCTGACTTTTTCAGACTAGTGCTCAAATTTTTCATTTTGTGAACCTTAGCAGAGAACTACAGTATT
>NW_027762963.1:0-298 GCF_054177405.1 Leptonychotes weddellii
ACCGATAACTATCAGTTCCCTTCCCTAATATGTGAGACAATGAAATGCAGAGCACGTGTCTAAGACTCTGTGTGATCCGTTTGCCTGTCGGAATGTCTTGCACATAAAATGCTTTGGCTTTCATCCCTTTGTTCTCTGACTTATCTTCCATCCTAATTTTAATTCCTTGCATGGGAAGGGTTTGTATTTTTTTTTTTTTTAAGATTTTATTTATTTGACAGAGAGAGACACAGTGAGAGAGGGAACACAAGCAGGGGGAGTGGTAGAAGGAGAAGCAGGCTCCCCGCCGAGCGGAGAG
>NW_027762964.1:0-298 GCF_054177405.1 Leptonychotes weddellii
AAGGTTTCTCTTTAATTATTAAGGCACCTAGGGTTTTTTTTGAACTGCCAATTCCTATAGTCAAAAAGAAATTAATTCCAAAGTTTAAAGGAATTATTACCCATTTACTGACTTCACTTGAGGCACAGAGCCTAAGAGATTGGGAGAGCAGAAAAGACTGAGGAACAAATGGAATGCAGCCCGAGTCCTAGAAGGGCAAGCGCTGGGTCACAGGATATGGGCAGTGTTTGCTGCACTAGCTAACACTGCTGTCTGACTGCCTTCCAGAGAGCCTGAGCCAGGTTCCTTCTGCACCAAC
>NW_027762965.1:0-298 GCF_054177405.1 Leptonychotes weddellii
GCCGCTTGGGGCAGGACCCTCCCTGGGAAGCCCCGGTCTCTCTAACTGCGGCCCGCTGCTTGGGGCAGGACCCTCCCTGGGAAGCCCCGGTCTCTCTAACTGCGGCCCGCTGCTTGGGGCAGGACCCTCCCTGGGAAGCCCCGGTCTCTCGGAGGCCCGCCGCTTGGGGCAGGACCCTCCCTGGGGAACCCTGGTCTCTCTAACTGTCCCCCGCCGCTTGGGGCAGGACCCTCCCTGGGAAGCCCCGGTCTCTCTAACTGCCCCCCGCCGCTTGGGGCAGGACCCTCCCTGGGAAGTC
>NW_027762966.1:0-4040 GCF_054177405.1 Leptonychotes weddellii
GAAATAAGTCAAGCAGAGAAAGTCAATTATCATATGGTTTCACTTATTTGTGGAACATAAGGAATAGCATGGAGGACATTAGGAGAAGGAAGGGAAAATTAATGGGGGATATTGGAGGGGGAGACAACCATGAGAGACTATGGACTCTGAGAAACAAACAAGGTTTTAGAGGGGAGGGGGGTGGGCAGATGGGTTAGCCCGGTGATGGGTATTAAGGACGGCACGTATTGCATGGAGCACTGGGTGTTATACGAAAACAATGAATCGTGGATCACTACATCAAAAACTAATGATGTATTGTATGGCGACTAACATAACATAATAAAATAAAATTAAATAAAAGGTAAAATGTATATTAGATCTACTTTACCACAAGAAAAGAAGTACAGAAATAAAGAAGTTTTTAAATATAGACAGCATGTCAGATTTGTCCACAGGCCATCATCTGTGTATGTTAGTGAAGAAGCATATGGTAGTTAGAATAGGTTAGGTTATGTTGCACTAACAAAGAATCCCAGAAATTTCAGTAACTTAAAAATACAAAAGTTTATTTGTCACTCCTACTATATGCACAGTATAGACTGGCAGATCAGTTTTGTTCCCTGTGGTCATCGCATCTGGAGATGCCACCATTTCTCCATGATGCTTCAGGGCTCCCACTGGAAGGAATGGGCAGAGCTAGAGAGTCACACACCGGCAAATAAATGCTCTAGCCCTGAAGTGACACATGTTTCTTCTGCTCACAATTCAATGGCAGTAACTACTTACGCAACTGCAATTCTCCCATGTGTCTGGAAAGAGAGGAGCACTGGATTGGGAGAATATTAGAAATCTCTGTCAGAATAGATATTTTGCACAAGGTACTAGGAACCCAAGATAATAAATTCGGCAATATATACCTCTGTTTACCAGAGCTGATTCTAAGTTCTACAGTCGTTATGATAATGTATGTTCCATTTTAATAAAAATGGTGAAAAAAAATATTTCTAAAATTTTTCACTATAGTATGTATGAGGAAATTTCAGAATCAAATTATAATGCTTCAATCCCAGTAAAAATAGAGTAGCCACAAGGGCTTCTATAGGTTACCACCCACCTGAGAAGTTGGAAGGAAGGCTAGGGTCTCAGCAATTATAATACCCCTGCAATACCAAACACATCTAGTTAGTGAAAAAGAGAAATAGTGACTTTAGAGTTGGAAATGCCTTAGGGAAGCAGGACACGAGTTGGAAGAATTATCTAGCAATCCCTTACAAAGTAGTAAAATCCATACTCGAGGAATATTTTCAGAACTCATAGAAGAGCCATCATTAAAGACTAAATCGTACTGGCCTGGATATAAGACAAACTCTGAAATATAAAGTCTTATTTCCAAAATGATTTTTTAATTAGACAAATATACTCAGGCATATGAAATGCTCAGTTCCTTACCTGGTGGTATGAAATCCTTCTAACTTACCCTCTACCTCTACCCTCTAACTAACCCACATGGTATTACTGCTGTCATCATGTAAATAAAAATGCTTCCCTAGTAGCCCCAAGCACCCTGTCGCAGACATCTCTCCTGCTTATCCAAACTCCACAGAAATTGTCCCTCAAAAGTCCAGTCTTTTTGGAGAAAAGCATTTTTAAGCATCATACAAATAATATTTACAATAGAGAAACTATTTAACACTCCCCACTGTTCTAATCATCTTCTAGTATCTCCAACCCCTTCACATGAGGCCGGGTTTGTGAGATCTTGGAACAGCAGCTGCTGAGGTATCATGAAAACAGAGGGAGTTTGGCCCTGCCCTGAGCAGGGGGACTACTGCCTAATAATCAATGGCTGTTTTATTTCTTTTTTTTTTCTTAAAGAAAACTTCCCTTATTTTCAGCTATTCTGGGCATATAATCAGACTTCTTCTCCCTGGTATTTCTAAAATGGAAGGCAAGGAGGAAGGCCAGGAGATGGGATAGGGTTGTTTAAGATCACACTCAGGGGAAGACTCAGTCATGCAGAACGGTTGAGGAGGGCTCCACACATGTCTATTCACTGTACAGGCCTTGAAAACACAGAGAAATTGGTACCTCCATAGCTGTTCTTTTTAACCACAGATTTGCAATTCCAAATCTCTCATTTCTGCCTTTCTCTCCTTGCCTCTTTTTCCTCTCCCATGAGCAATGCCCCCTCCTGCCTCCTTCCTATTCTCATATTGTATTAAACTGAAAAAAACTGTCCGTGTTACCGTCTAACAAAACCCCTATAATCTAAAGGAGGAGTTGCATCACCAAAAGTAACATCAAGATTTCTTCATAAGGAAGAGCTGGGGAGAGCACGAGTTCTTATCTCCTGACACCCCCATCTATAAGGGGATCTAATATTCCTGCTCAAATAGCAAACTAAATGCTACTCAAACTTGAGGAAGAGAAAGAAGAAAACACATCCTTGCTTCACCTCTAGCTGCATGGAACACAAGCGTTGCATGAAGGAACCATGGTTGGCTTGTTCTGTAGCAAACAAACCATAGTTTCAAAACTGCAACCCGGACTCCCCCAGAGGAATCACTTTCAAGCATGACTATACACTTCTCTGGGGCATATAACCAGCCCACCAGCCATCGGTCACCTTGTCTGTACTAGCTCAAAAGTTGGGTAATGTATTGCTCTGGAAATATCATCTGGGCTTTTTAACATTTGAGTTCTTAGCTGACCTGCACTCTGAAATAGCATGCTTAGAAGAATGAATGGATAAAGGAGATATTTTAAATCCTGTGGAGACAGACGAGTGCAATTATCTCAGCAGGCATACTTCTTTCTTCCACTTCTTCCCTTTCGAAACTCTGTCATCCAATATGGGTAACTATAAAGAGAATCAATTTGCAAAATGAAGCTAATGGCTGAGTTGACAGCAGCATTTTCAATGGAATGCTGATAAAATAAGTGTTGTTGCCTTGATATAGGATATCTGCTCCCATGGAATGCTGGCTACATCAGCCAAATATAAGCACTGTCCACACCTACAAATATTAAGGACTTAAGAGGAAAATAATTATTTTTAATTATTTTAATTTAATTTTTAAAATAATTAAGGGTCTCTGCGATTGCCTTTTGGGGCCTGTGGTTGATTTCATTTAAATGGACACTCATTGGATTCTGCGGGCAGATATCGGAGGATAAACGGCAGTGGGAGGGTGCCTGACCGTGGGGATCCTACACCGCCGGTGAGTGACAGCCTCACGCGCTGCAGACGGGGCACAGACTCACAGACCAATGGGGCGGAGAAAGGACTTTAGGGCAGCCCCCGGGGTGGAAACCCCAAGCAGCAGGGTTGCGCCTGCAAACTGCAGCCCCCTGGATGGAAACCCAGAGTGGCGGGGTCGCTCGCATGAACTGGGAGTGGTTGGCGGTTTTAGAAGCACAAAGGGCAGAGATGTGCTCCGACCTGGAGGCAGGACTGGGGGTGCTGCGGAGGGGTGCACAACCCAGGACGCTGCAGTTTATAGCAGCACAGACAGAAATTGAGAAGTGTGGCCTGGAGAGCTCACTGAAGAACAGACTGCAATCCCTCTGCTCTGAGACAGAGGGTTGGAAATGGTCTCTTCTGCTCTGACTCGCGGAAGAGACGCAGAAAGCCGCCAGGGAAAGCTGCCAGAGAACAAAAGACCCCAAAACTGATTCCCACTGAGCCCATCCCCGGCCACAGGGGGCAGGGCAACTCTGCCCAAACAGGGTTGCCTGAGTAACAGTGCAGCAGGCCCCTCCCCCAGAAGACAGGCTGGGAAAACAAGAGGCCAGCAACCCTAAGATCCCAAGAACACAGGTGCATCTTGCTTGGGTTCTGGTCAATAATTTGGACTCTATACATTCCCTCAAACACCCATCAACAGAATGACTAGGAGGAGGAACCCCCAAAATAGAAAAGACTCAGAGATTATGACTTATGCTGCAGATTTACAAATGGATGAAGATATAACCAAGATGTCGGAGATGGAATTCAGGCTGGCAATTGTGAAGACAATGGCTAGAATGGAGAAATCAATTAATGGCAACACAGAGTC
>NW_027762967.1:0-298 GCF_054177405.1 Leptonychotes weddellii
ACCCTGACAGCCCGTCGGGTCCTCCGGTCCACGCCGGATCTCAGAGCGGTGTTGGAAATGTATTTGGGTAACAGGTGTGGGAAAGGTGTTTTTTTTTTTTTTAGAGGTGCTGGTTGTTAAAATCCTCATTCAGGGATAATGATTTTAGCTTTCCGATTTATTGTTGGGCATTGTGGGTCGGCAGTGCTGAGCTAGGACAGAGACTCTCCTTGACCGGACTTCAGTCAGGCACCTCTGACCCCTCTTCTCCTCTAGGCCTCCGTCTTGGCTTCCCCCCCCCCCACCCCCGCCATCCCGT
>NW_027762968.1:0-298 GCF_054177405.1 Leptonychotes weddellii
AAATTCATTTGAAATGTAGGAGTCCCTCACAAGGGGGGACCCAGAAGCCCAAAGGATGTGAGCTTACCTTCTAAACTGTTTCCAAGAGCCTCCCAGAGCATGGACAGCCCTGCTCTGCAGACGGAGAGGTTAGGGGTTAATTTGTTGAGGTTTTTTTTGGCTAGGTCTCCATAAATCCCCTTAATCTTTCCTTTCCCCAAATAAATCTCCTTAAATCCCCTTCAATCTCTCTTCTTCCCCTCCTCTCTCCTCTGGGACAGCTTAGGGTCCCAGAGGGGGACTGTCACATTGCTGATCA
>NW_027762969.1:0-298 GCF_054177405.1 Leptonychotes weddellii
TTTCTACCAACTGTATCAACTGATGAGCAGGTAAACAAAATGTAATATATCCACACAATGGAATATCATATAGTCATAAAAAGTGATGAGGTACCTACCACAACATGAACTTTGAAAACATGCTAAGTTAAAGAAGCCAGACACAAAAGGCCATACATTGTTTGATTTCATTTATATGAAATGTCCAGAATAGGCAAATTGATAAAAAGAAAGATTAGTGGTTGCCAGGGGCTAGGGGGAAGAAGGTAATTAGGAGTGACTCCTAATGGGTATGCGGTTTCTTTTCGGGATAATAAGA
>NW_027762970.1:0-298 GCF_054177405.1 Leptonychotes weddellii
TATTGAATCACTGTATTGTACACCTGAAACTGATATAACACTGTATGTTAAAAGTATGTATGTAATTAAAATTTAAAAAAATTTAAAAATGTTGACACATTTTTTTTTTTTTAAGATTTTATTTATTTGACAGAGAGAGACACAGCGAGAGAGGGAACACAAGCAGGGGGAGTGGGAGAGGGAGAAGCAGGCTTCCCGCCGAGCAGGGAGCCCGATGCGGGGCTCGATCCCAGGACCCTGGGATCATGACCTGAGCCGAAGGCAGACGCTTAACGACTGAGCCACCCAGGCGCCCCTG
>NW_027762971.1:0-298 GCF_054177405.1 Leptonychotes weddellii
CTTTGGGAGAACTGGAGAGGCCGCAGAGCTGAGACCTCCAAAACCAAACAGGGACAGAGGGTGGAGCCAAGGGGTAGCCAGGCAGCAAATAAGAACACCAAAGAGGGGGCGGAGCAAGATGGCGGAGGAGTAGGAGACCTGGATTTCGTCTCCTCTCAGGAATTCAGCTGGATAGGGATCAAACCATTCTGAACACCTACAAACTCAACAGGAGATCGAAGAAAGGAATAGCAACAACTCTCTGAACAGAAAAGCGACCACTTTCTGGAAGGTAGGACGTGCGGAGAAGTGAATCCGA
>NW_027762972.1:0-298 GCF_054177405.1 Leptonychotes weddellii
AAGCGAACTCACTTCTTCCTACAGAGGCAATCTCACTTTATCAATGCCCCAGGATTGATCAAAATCAGAATGCCAGGTTATGACTTGACAATGAGAAATGTATCTGTTCCACAGATAGGGCATCTGTGTCTACATGACTGGGAATTACCTCCTGTGGACACAGGCCTCTGTGGCATGCTGAAGCACAATCAGAAGGCTATTTGGTGAGAAGAGAAATTAGAAGGAAAGTAACCAGCTGAATCCAGTGTTTCATGGAAAGGACTGAAGTAGCCAGATCCATCCAGCTCCCCCACAGGCA
>NW_027762973.1:0-298 GCF_054177405.1 Leptonychotes weddellii
TATTGAATCACTGTATTGTACACCTGAAACTGATATAACACTGTATGTTAAAAGTATGTATGTAATTAAAATTTAAAAAAATTTAAAAATGTTGACACATTTTTTTTTTTTTAAGATTTTATTTATTTGACAGAGAGAGACACAGCGAGAGAGGGAACACAAGCAGGGGGAGTGGGAGAGGGAGAAGCAGGCTTCCCGCGGAGCAGGGAGCCCGATGCGGGGCTCGATCCCAGGACCCTGGGATCATGACCTGAGCCGAAGGCAGACGCTTAACGACTGAGCCACCCAGGCGCCCCTG
>NW_027762974.1:0-298 GCF_054177405.1 Leptonychotes weddellii
TGCCTGTGGGGGAGCTGGATGGATCTGGCTACTTCAGTCCTTTCCATGAAACACTGGATTCAGCTGGTTACTTTCCTTCTAATTTCTCTTCTCACCAAATAGCCTTCTGATTGTGCTTCAGCATGCCACAGAGGCCTGTGTCCACAGGAGGTAATTCCCAGTCATGTAGACACAGATGCCCTATCTGTGGAACAGATACGTTTCTCATTGTCAAGTCATAACCTGGCATTCTGATTTTGATCAATCCTGGGGCATTGATAAAGTGAGATTGCCTCTGTAGGAAGAAGTGAGTTCGCTT
>NW_027762975.1:0-298 GCF_054177405.1 Leptonychotes weddellii
GCAAACAAAATGTCCATCAGTTCATGAATGGAGAAGCAACATCTGGCACATGTATACAATGGAATATTATTCAGCCTTAAAAAGGAAAGAAATTCTGGGGCGCCTGGGTGGCTCAGTTGGTTGGGCGACTGCCTTCGGCTCAGGTCATGATCCCGGAGTCCCTGGATCGAGTCCCGCATCAGGCTCCCGGCTCGGCGGGGAGCCTGCTTCTCCCTCTAACCCTCCCCCCTCTCATGTACTCTCTCTCTCTCATTCTCACTCTCAAATAAATAAATAAATCTTTAAAAAAAAAAAAAAA
>NW_027762976.1:0-298 GCF_054177405.1 Leptonychotes weddellii
AGAAGAGCTGAGAAAATCAATGCAAGAAAAAGATAGAATGATTCGAACCCTCCAGGAAGATAAGCAGAGATGGACTGATTCCGTGGCTGCCACGTGGGAAGGAGAAGGCCAAGAACAGGAACACAGGGATTCCGACATCGAGCAGCTGAAGGAGAAACAGGCCGTTCTACAAAACTTCATTCAGGATCAGGAGCTCCGAATCCAAGCGAAAAGTGAGGACTTGCTTTCTTTACAGGAGAACTTCCGTAGCCAAGTGAGTGAAAATGAACTTTTGAGGCAGACGGTCACCAATCTGAAG
>NW_027762977.1:0-4040 GCF_054177405.1 Leptonychotes weddellii
GGGGTGGCTGGGTGATGGACATTGGGGAAGGTATGTGCTATGGTGAGCACTGTGAATTGTGTAAGACTGTTGAATCACAGACCTGTACCTCTGAAACAAATAATACATTACATGTTAAAAAAAAAAAAAAAGAGAGAAGATAGTAGGAAGAGAAAAATGAAGGGGGGGGAATCGGAGGGGGAGATGAACCATGAATGACGATGGACTCTGAAAAACAAGCTGAGGGTTCTAGGGGGGGGGGGTGGGAGGATGGGTTAGCCTGGTGATGAGTATTAAAGAGGTCACGTTCTGCATGGAGCACTGGGTGTTATGTACAAACAATCATGAAACACTACATCAAAAAAAAAATATTATTCTTCTGAATTAAAACAAAATTTAAAACAAAACAAAACAAAAAAGAATTTGACACTGTTTATCAGTCCTTCCCTTTCGAAACCCTTTGTTGGCTTCCTGGTCACTGCTCTTCCTTTATTCTCCTCTTTTGTAACTGGTTGCTCCTTAGGGGTCTCATTATCTGTTTCCTCTTAAATGTTTGCCTGCAGCCCAGACCTCTCCCCTAAACCCTCATCTAGGATATCCAAATGCCCACACAACATCTCCATGTAGATGTCTAATAGGCATCTTGAGCATAATTTTCCCCAAACTGAACAAATGTAAAGCCTCTAAGGAGAAAAAAATGCTCATTACCTTCAAGCAGCAGCAAGAAAGCCAGTTTTGTTGGAGCAAAGTAAGTAGAGTGATAGCAGAGAAAGTCTGAGAGTGACCCAGAGGCATGATGTTCTTTACCCCTCCCATCCCTGCTTAAATCTGCTTGATGACTGCATATTACTGCCAAATTTAAGAAATGGTAAAGTCAGGTTTCCACCTGCTCAGGGCAAAAGTTTAGAGATATCTTTGAGTCCCCAATTTCCTCTTACTTCTGTCCTCCAAACAAACAAACAAAAAATAAACAAAACAAACAAACCACAGCATTTGTTCTTACTTTAAAATGTATGCAAAATCCAACCATCACTAACCACTCCACTGTTAATACTTTGATCCAAGTCACAATCATCCCTTGCCTAGATCATTGAAATAGTCTCCTAATTGGTCTCTCTGCTTCTGTTCTGGTTCCCTGGCACTCTGTCCCCTTCATACTGTCTGGAGAGATCTTTATACGACCAGACAATGTCAATATTCCATCCAAAACCTTGTGGGGCTTCACTCAAAAAACCAAACTCTTCACTATACAAGGTCTTATATGCTCTAGCCTTGTTTAGGTCTCCAATCTCACTTCCCACCCTTCTCACTGTACCCACTCTGCTCTCATCTTTATGGCCTCCTTGCTGTTCCATGACATTCAAAACCTTAGAAATTATCATCCCCTTGGACTTAATTACTCTTTATCCACATATCTTGTTTTCATTCAAGTCCCTCTGAAATGCATAACATTCTGCATTAGAGAACATTACCTGTATTTCTTTATTCTCTATCCCCTTTATCCTGCTTCATGTTTCCAAATAGCGCTATTGCCATATGGTATATAGTTATAGTTATTTATACATTGTCAGTAGTCCTATCACCAATAAGGTCTTATTAATCCTATAAGGTCCGTCAGGACATGGCCTGTTCTATTCTCTTCTGTATCCAGGTCCTGGATCTTTGCCCAGCTAATAATAATTGCTGGAAAAAAAAACCAGTGTCTGACTAAATCTTACCATTGTAGGCATGAAGGTATAACATGAAATTATTTGAGCAGTACAGTAAAGTTTGGAAGCAGAGGGAAGTTCACACAAGGCATGCGAAGCTTCAGTCAGGCAAGGAATCCATAGAAAGCTTTAGGTATCATGAAAATACTGGTTCAGTGAAAGTGGAAAGTAACAGAGGTACAAATATAAGGGAAATAAAAAAGGTGTTGTTCATCTGAAATTGTGCCCAACTTTAGCTCTAGCTGTTCTTATAAATAAATCTAGCACATCCATGATCATATGTAAGGGTAGGTATGCTGCTCCATCTTCTTCTCTTAATTTCTATTCACCAAAATTATTCCTTTATACTAGCATGGAGGATGATAAATAGAAATATTTCCAAAACATGATTTTCATCCTAAGAAACTTAACTGAAGATTTACAATTGGCTTGCAATAAAATTAATAGAGAAGATTTATTGCCAAACCCCTTCTTCTGTATTACGTTAGGCTAGTTATGATAGCTCTAAGGTCTTTGAGCAATTTACTCTAAGTACCTCTTATTTTCCTATGGCTCATTTATTTCTACTACGTCTTGCTTATGCTAGGAATAATTTGGTTTTCTTCCTCTGTACCTGCTGATTCTTTCACAATTAAAGCAGTTTCTTTTCTCTGTCACATCCCGCCCTAGGCCCCTTCTCTTTGGTAGTTATGCTGACATTCTTCCAAAATGTCCATAACAAAATTATGATGCTATTATAGCCAATGGGTCAATTAATGTCAGAGAATTCTATTGATTTTTTTTTTCATATACAGATTGGCATCATCAATTCTCATCCTTGAGAGCAAGATGTCACTTCAAAAAAGTGGCAGTGAAACCACATTTTATTTTTTTGTCATTGAAAAAAATACCTGAACTCTTTTGGTTATGTTCCACCTGCCAAGAACTAGATACTCACTATGATATCTTCCAATCATAAACTGATTGAATGAGAAGAGATCATTTAGACTAATCCTCTCATTTAAGCTATGAAGACACTGAGATGTGAAGTTACTTGCCCAGGGTCATATTAACAGAAACAAGAGGAGAAAAGGGTAGCTTCAGATATGATAGCTGATATGGCATCTTTTAGGGAACTAAGTTGCTCATAGTGTTTTCAGATAAGAATTAGGGGTGCCTGGCCTGGCTCAGACAGAAGAACATGTAACTCTTGATGTCAGGGTTGTGAGTTCAAGCCCCAAATTTGGTGTAGAGATTACTAATAAAAATAAAAACTTAAAAAAAAAAAAGAATTAGAAAGTCACCTTGATTGGAAATATTATGTAATATATAAAAATATTTTATATATAAAGATATAATGATCGTGTTTTTTCATTACTATATGTGTTTATGTGGTAGAAAACAGTAATATTAGTGCTATATCTACATAGGCAAATGAAAAGGAGAATGCTGATCAATATTTAATAAGCCATTCATTGTGACTAAATCCAAAGTCACTGTTTTCAGTCTTCCAGTTTACTGTGCCCTTTAGACATATTCTGCATCATGTGTGTGTTGGTCTGCATGAAGAAGGCTCCATGGGTAAAATCTGTTTAATTGTGTTAACATTTAAATTTAAGCATTTTATAAAAGGAAAACAGGTTTATTTTTGCAATTTTGTATCTACTCAAGTCTTTTTACAGCTGTTGGAACTGTTGAGTATAAGCTATTGAGGTTCAAACCTATTCATTTATAAAACACTTTTGTTTTAAAGATTTTATTTATTTATTTAATTGACAGAGAGAGAGACAGCGAGAGAAGGAACACAAGCAGGGGGAGTGGGAGAGGGAGAAGCAGGCTTCCTGCCGAGCAGAGAGCCTGATGCGGGGCTGGATCCCAGGACCCTGGGGTCATGACCTGCGCTGAAGGCAGTCGCTTACTGACTGAGCCACCCAGGCGCCCCTATAAAGCACTTTTATATTCAAGTGGTCTCTGGTCTCAAGTTTTAATTTTTAGTGCATATACCTATAAACTCTATTTGCAACTTTATTGACACTCCTTTGCATTTCAAAATGATAAGACAAAGATATAAAATACCCTAAATTTAGCTTATGTCCAAATTTAAATATACTTTTGTTTGACGATCAAAGGACTGACAAAATGATCCATGATTCTTTTTTTTTTAATTTTATTTATTTTCTTTTTTTTTTATTCTTATGTTAATCCCCATACATTACATCATTAGTTCTAGATGAAGTGTTCCATGATTCATTGTTCGTGCACAACACCCAGTGCTCCATGCAGAACGTGCCCTCCTCAATACCCACCACCAGGCCAACCCATCCTCCCACCCCCCTCCCCTCTAGAACCCTCAGTTTGTTTTTCAGAGTCCAT
>NW_027762978.1:0-298 GCF_054177405.1 Leptonychotes weddellii
TGTTCTGACTTCTATTCTCTTTTGTTAGATCATCAGTTTTTTTTAAGCATATGATCTGCCTTCCAATCTACTGAAGATAAGAAATTTATCACTTTTCCGGGCGCCTGGGTGGCTCAGTTGGTTAAGCAACTGCCTTCGGCTCAGGTCATGATCCCAGGGTCCTGGGATCGAGTCCCACATCGGGCTCCCGGCTCAGCGGGGAGCCTGCTTCTCCCTCTGACCCTCTCCTCTCTCATGCTGTTTCTCTCTGGCTTGCTCTCCAATAAATAAATAAATAAAATCTTTAAAAAAAAAAAAA
>NW_027762979.1:0-298 GCF_054177405.1 Leptonychotes weddellii
AAATTCATTTGAAATGTAGGAGTCCCTCACAAGGGGGGACCCAGAAGCCCAAAGGATGTGAGCTTACCTTCTAAACTGTTTCCAAGAGCCTCCCAGAGCATGGACAGCCCTGCTCTGCAGACGGAGAGGTTAGGGGTTAATTTGTTGAGTTTTTTTTTGGCTAGGTCTCCATAAATCCCCTTAATCTTTCCTTTCCCCAAATAAATCTCCTTAAATCCCCTTCAATCTCTCTTCTTCCCCTCCTCTCTCCTCTGGGACAGCTTAGGGTCCCAGAGGGGGACTGTCACATTGCTGATCA
>NW_027762980.1:0-298 GCF_054177405.1 Leptonychotes weddellii
GTTTCCATGTCTTTCTCAAAATAAATACTAGAATACCAGAATATTTTCTAGTATTCGATACATAGAGTCAGATAAAAATAAATGACTTTTTATTTACCAATAGTGTAAATTCACAGTATTCTGGAAAATCACAATTCCTGAAGAAATGATAAAACTGCAATGAAGAGGTAGAAATTTTGAAACTACCTCATCCTGTAATTCAGGTGGGACAGTGTGTACTTTTTCTTTTAAGGTGGATTTCCTCGGATTAATATGAAGGACTTGCCTAAACTGGTCTCTTCTCCCTCTTTAACTTCGC
>NW_027762981.1:0-298 GCF_054177405.1 Leptonychotes weddellii
TTATACAGTAATTCTGGAATAGACAATGTAAGTCTGTCGCTTTCTCTTTCTTCTTAACATTGCTTTGATAATTCAAGATGATTTGCATTTCCATATAAACATTTGGATCAGCTTAAATACTTACTAAAATATCTGCTGGAATGTTGATTGGCACTGTATTAGATGTGTTGATCAATTTGTGAAGAATGGACATCTAAACCATAATGAGTCTTCCAGTCCACCGCAAATTTTATCTCCCCATGTATTCTTTAAATTCTTGAAGTAATGCTCTGTAGTTTTCAGTGTAATGTTCTGACAC
>NW_027762982.1:0-298 GCF_054177405.1 Leptonychotes weddellii
CATTACCTCTTAAAGGACCCTATCTCCAAATTCAATCACGTGCTGAGCTACTAGGGCTTAGGACTTGAACATACGCATTTTGAGGGGATGTAATCCATCCCACAGCCGCTACCATGCAGAATTTATTTTGTCCCCCACTGGCACCAGAAGGCCTTTCTAAGGCAGAAGAGTTAAGACCTGAGCCAGCTGCCAAGCCCCCGGCGTCTTCCATCCACCCACCTGCTGGAGAGCGGCAGCCTCTCTGCAAAGTCGTTTTCAATCCCATCTTGCATTCTGTGGTGCCCTTTCCCACGGGGGA
>NW_027762983.1:0-298 GCF_054177405.1 Leptonychotes weddellii
CCGGCCCTCGGGGCTTGATCGTCTTTTCTGCGACCGGAGCGGACAAGTAAGTGTACACACCTTTGGGCTATCGCAGTTCAATTATGTTCAGTATCAAAGGTTGGATCGTGGAATTAGTGGTGGAACTTGTAGCTACCTTTGTCCTGGATAAGATCAGATTTTATGTTCCTGAATTATTCAAGACATTACTGGACAACCAGTGGAAGTTCTCGGATTATTTAAAAAAGATGTGCCAGTGTCTGTTGAAGAAGACCCTTACTTATGTCCTGAGCAGTCTTGCTTCCCTCATACACAAACT
>NW_027762984.1:0-298 GCF_054177405.1 Leptonychotes weddellii
CAAAGGAATGACTAGAAAATTGTAATTAATCAGAAGTGACCAGAAATTATAAATATGTAAGAAAATATAAAAGATCTTTCCTTACTTTGGAAGATTTCTTTTTTTTTTTTTTTTTTTAAGATTTTATTTATTTGCAAGAGAGAGAATGAGAGACAGAGAGCATGAGAGGGAGGAGGGTCAGAGGGAGAAGCAGACTCCCTGCCGAGCAGGGAGCCCGATGCGGGACTCGATCCCGGGACTCCAGGATCATGACCTGAGCCGAAGGCAGTCGCTTAACCAACTGAGCCACCCAGGCGCC
>NW_027762985.1:0-298 GCF_054177405.1 Leptonychotes weddellii
TCACTGCCTGCCTTGCTTCTGCTTTAACACATTAGCTTGTTCCCACCTTAGGGCCTTTGTACTGGTCATTTCCTCTGCCTGGAATTCTTTTCCCTCAGATTTTTTTTTTTTTAAGATTTTTTATTTATTTGACAGAGAAAGACACAGTGAAAGAGGGAAAACAAGCAGGGGGAGTGGGAGAGGGAGAAGCAGGCTTCCCGCTGAGCAAGGAGCCCGATGCGGGGCTCGATTCCAGGGCCCTGGGATCATGACCTGAGCCGAAGGCAGACGCTTAACGACTGAGCCACCCAGGTGCCCC
>NW_027762986.1:0-298 GCF_054177405.1 Leptonychotes weddellii
CACTGCCTGCCTTGCTTCTGCTTTAACACATTAGCTTGTTCCCACCTTAGGGCCTTTGTACTGGTCATTTCCTCTGCCTGGAATTCTTTTCCCTCAGATTTTTTTTTTTTTTAAGATTTTTTATTTATTTGACAGAGAAAGACACAGTGAAAGAGGGAAAACAAGCAGGGGGAGTGGGAGAGGGAGAAGCAGGCTTCCCGCTGAGCAAGGAGCCCGATGCGGGGCTCGATTCCAGGGCCCTGGGATCATGACCTGAGCCGAAGGCAGACGCTTAACGACTGAGCCACCCAGGTGCCCC
>NW_027762987.1:0-4040 GCF_054177405.1 Leptonychotes weddellii
TGGATGGAACTGGAGGGTATTATGTTGAGTGAAATAAGTCAAACAGAGAAAGACATGTATCATATGATCTCATTGATATGAGGAATTCTTAATTGCAGGAAACAAACTGAGTGTTGTTGGAAGCTTGCTTCTTAAGGGCCATCAGGACAATCTAGCTCTCCAGTGACTAAGAGTCTTACATAACAAACACAGTCATGGGAGTGACATCCCATTATCTTTGTCAGATTCCACCTGCACTCCAGGGAAAGGGAGTGTACTAAAGTGTGACTCACTGGGGATCACCTACAATGTGCTCACCACATTATTTCATACATTCCTTTCTTTATTCATTGTATTTTCATTTTAATCTACTTTAAAATTAGAAGCAAATGAATATAATAATAATGAATATATAACCATGAATCTAGCCTGGTCTGTATTCATCTTTATCCCAGCATAGTCATAATATGTAAGTTCTGATATATTTTCTTAAAGATTTATTTATCCATTTGACAGAGAGAGAGAGAGAGCACAAGTAGGCAAAGAAGCAGCAGAAGGAGAGGGAGAAGCAGGTCCCCCGCCGAGCAGGGAGCCCGACACGGGGCTCCATCCCAGGACATTGGGATCATGACCCGAGTCGAAGGCAGACGCCCAACCAACCGAGCCACCCAGGTGCCCCTGATATATATATTTTTTTTATTTAAAGATTTTTATTTTTTTATTTATTCATCATTTGAGAGAGCGAGAATGAGAGAGAGAGAGAGCACATGAGAGGGGGGAGGGTCAGAGGGAGAAGCAGACTCCCTGCTGAGCAGGGAGCCCGATGCGGGACTCAATCCCGGGACCTCCAGGATCATGACCTGAGCCGAAGGCAGTCGCTTAACCAACTGAGCCACCCAGGCACCCGCCCCTGATATTTTTTTACTGAGGAAAGGACCCACAAAAAAATGACAAGAACTCATAACAACCATAATACTGTCTCATGGGACACTTTAACTTTTACAGAGAAAATAAAATGTTCCTTGGTACTTGTAGATCTGTTTAACTGAAATATTTTAGAACCCTGTTCACTTGCTTGGTCCTGGGTCACAGTTTCTATCATCATTCCTGTCTCTCATGGGGCTTACTTTAATCCCTTTGCTTGTATATGCCTATGTAGACTGATCCTTTCTCTCTACTCTCCAGTGTCATTGGCTTTATCCTTCTGTCCATGACTATTCATTGCTTCTCAGAGTCATTATGGTACTTACTCTCTGTCTCTTTTTTTATAAGTGTGGTTCTATGTTTTACAGTATATTTTTAGTCTCTTTTACCTAGCATTTCTTTGAATTAAGAGAAAATGTGGGTAGCTATGCTATAGGTTGCTATGGGAAATAAAAAGAAAGAATGGGTCTAAAATAAAGGGGTAGGCAAAATCATTGTTATTAAATATCTCTTTTTTTTATTCTGATATTTAACATTACTAAATCCACTTTGTTGGGCTTTTCAGGTGATGTCTGGACAAATTATGACCATTTCAAGTAAGATATTCAACATTACTGAATCCACTTTGTTGGGCTTTTCAGGTGATGTCTGGGCAAATTATGACCATTTCAAGTAAGATATTCAACATTACTGAATCCACTTTGTTGGGCTTTTCAGGTGATGTCTGGGCAAATTATGACCATTTCAGGTAACTGTAAATCCATCACAGATTCTAAAATGTCTTGCAGCAATCCTCTTGCAATTCTGTCTTGCTAAAAGAGTGGTGTTGCCAGTAGCATTAGAATGAGAATGTGGGGGTCATTTCAGACCCTCTGGCCATGGCCATAATATTGTCATGTAAGATGGAACAGAGTGTACTCATTAATGGTCTGCTCTAGAGTCCTGAGTAGTGAATGAATCAGAAGGCCCATCATCTTCTCTCTATAGAGGTGGCCGTGTATTTAACACTGGCTGCTAGAGAAGTAGCAGTTTGTAATTTTGCTATCTAAGCAGGCAGAGGTTACTAACAATAGAGTGAGTATCAGAGAGAAAGAAAAGATGGGATGATAAAAGTTGTGTCTTCCTGACAAATTTGCTGCGAGTGAGAGGAACCCCTTAGCAACTGCAGCAGATATTCAGAAGACCCCAGACTTAATGTTGTCAGCAAAGGAAAATAGCATTGTTTCAACCTTCCTGCCCTGAGGCTGCTCTTTGGTTATTAGGAGTACACCACCATTCCCCTGAGATGCATGATAACTTCACTGGTGATGAGGGATCCATAAAAATGCATTCTTGACGTTGAGCACCACCAGGTTAAAGTTGCCTGTGTGTGTTTGTGCAAATATATTGGACTCCAGTTTGCACATTTTGGTTTAAATAGACAGAAATCTAGTGTAAAATCAGAACAAATTTCATTAATTTCATTAGATATCATTATCAAAATATTCCTATTTATTCAATAAAAGAGAAAGATATCTATGCTAAAAAATAATAGATGTGGAAGTTTGCACATAACTTTAGTTTTTGGTAATAAGAAAGGGAAATGATGAAGATTGCCTTTCATTAGAATATTTCAAAATACAATTGACAAAATGGTTTTAAATATCTTATTCAATAATATATACCCAAACTGCAATTCCTTAAAAGTTTTATACTTGGGTTTTAACTGATATATATCGAAAACTTTAATTGTCCTAGAAAACAATGCAGTTGTATTTTAAAGAATTTAGCTCTACTCATCTTTTCTGTCTTGGCTGGGGAATGGTACTTTTCTTTCCAGCTAATAACCTAGCTAGCCTAGGAAGACGTTTTAATACTAGCTGGTAAAAAAAAAAAAAAAAATGCTTACTTTAAAAAACATGGGGGGTAACAGCCATTTTTAGCATAAAATATTTCTTTCTTTTTTTTTTAAGATTTTATTTATTTTTTTGACAGAGAGAGACACAGCAAGAGAGGGAACACAGGCAAGGGGAGTGGGAGAGGGAAAAGCAGGCTTCCTGACGAGCAGGGAGCCCGATGCGGGACTCGATCCCAGGACCCTGGGATAATGACCTGAGCTGAAGGCAGATGCTTAACGGCTGAGCCACCCAGTCACACCATAAAATATTTCTCATAATGATGCTTTTCTGTCTTTGGACTCTCTCATGAGAGATGCATTCTTTGACAATAATCGTGGAATGGAAGAGATTAATTCATTATGCAAAAATTAGCATTACTCCTGAAGCAGCACTCCACCACTTATGTCTAAATTCAAAATATCCCATCACGGTCAAAATATCCTATGTCCATCTATCTACCCTTAACAGAAGTTTATAAGGCAGGGAAGACAAATAGCTCTGTGTATTTAAGATGCATTGATTAGTTATTGAAGAAAATGTTCTATTTTTTGGTGCCCCAGAAATTTTCATATTCCAGAGCAATAGAGCACAATGAGATTTGGGATGAATGAAGAATATATTTCTTGGGTGCCTGGGTGGCTCAGTTGGTTAAGCGACTGCCTTCGGCTCAGGTCATGATCCTGGAGTCCCGGGATCGAGTCCTGCATCAGGCTCCCTGCTCAGCAGGGAGTCTGCTTCTCCCTCTCCCGCTCCCCCCTCTTGTGCTCTTTCTCTCTCTCACTCTCTCTCTCAAATAAATAAATAAAATCTTTAAAAAAAAAAAAAGAATATATTTCTTTTGCATCGTGAGAGAAAGGTTTTTGTTAGAGCAAGTACAAAGATCTCAAACTGACTCCTCTAAAATTATCTTTGCACAGTTTTTGAATGTACATTTTTCAGGTTTTCAGTATATTAACATGTTTCACAGACAAAAGAGTTCAATATCAGAATTTCATTGTATTTTGTTTTCCTGAAATTGAATGAAGCAGTGATTCATAATTTTTTTTCATATATGTTTTTTGTGGGCGCCTGGGTGGCTCAGTTGGTTGGGCGACTGCCTTCGGCTCAGGTCATGATCCTGGAGTCCCGGGATCGAGTCCCGCATCGGGCTCCCTGCTCGGCAGGGGGTCTGCTTCTCCCTCTGCCCTCTTCCCTCTCGTGCTCTCTGTCTCTCATTCTCTCTCTCTCAAATAAATAAATAAAATCTTTAAAAAAAAAAAA
>NW_027762988.1:0-298 GCF_054177405.1 Leptonychotes weddellii
GCATATTGGTGCCAAGTGTGGGCAGAGGGAGATCTCAGAAGGACAAAGCCTGAGGCCCAGGAAGCCTGAGCGGGGAAGCTGGTGACAGAGAGGCCCAGAGAAAGGCGTAGGTGGATGAGGTGAAGCCGTCTTACCCGCAGGGCAGGGTGGCCTCCCACAGCCAGCTCCCGGCAGGGGCCGAGCCGCCGGCCGCCTAGCAGCAACATTGCTTCTTGCGACAGCTCTTCTGCTGGCAACAGCCCTTCCCACCGCCGCAGCCATGCGAGCCGCAGCCACACGAGCCACAGGAGCGACAGGA
>NW_027762989.1:0-298 GCF_054177405.1 Leptonychotes weddellii
GGGTGGGAGTCTCCAGATGGTTACTAAGAGATCGGAGGGAGAAAACAGACATGGGTGGGACAGGACAAAGGCCCTAATACAGCACCATCGAGGCTGGGCGGGCCGAAGGGATGGACGCCCTGCTACTGACCCGCCGGGACACCAAGGACACCAGCGTGGAGGAAGACGAGCAGCAGGAACAAAGATCACTGAGAGCAGACCCGGAAGCACCTGGGGCGATAATCAGCCGCCTGATCCAGATAAAGGTTGACAGAGGGCTGGGGTCCGGGCTCCACCCTCATTGGGGGGCAGAAGAGAA
>NW_027762990.1:0-298 GCF_054177405.1 Leptonychotes weddellii
GCATATTGGTGCCAAGTGTGGGCAGAGGGAGATCTCAGAAGGACAAAGCCTGAGGCCCAGGAAGCCTGAGCGGGGAAGCTGGTGACAGAGAGGCCCAGGGAAAGGCGTAGGTGGATGAGGTGAAGCCGTCTTACCCGCAGGGCAGGGTGGCCTCCCACAGCCAGCTCCCGGCAGGGGCCGAGCCGCCGGCCGCCTAGCAGCAACATTGCTTCTTGCGACAGCTCTTCTGCTGGCAACAGCCCTTCCCACCGCCGCAGCCATGCGAGCCGCAGCCACACGAGCCACAGGAGCGACAGGA
>NW_027762991.1:0-298 GCF_054177405.1 Leptonychotes weddellii
GGGTGGGAGTCTCCAGATGGTTACTAAGAGATCGGAGGGAGAAAACAGACATGGGTGGGACAGGACAAAGGCCCTAATACAGCACCATCGAGGCTGGGTGGGCCGAAGGGATGGACGCCCTGCTACTGACCCGCCGGGACACCAAGGACACCAGCGTGGAGGAAGACGAGCAGCAGGAACAAAGATCACTGAGAGCAGACCCGGAAGCACCTGGGGCGATAATCAGCCGCCTGATCCAGATAAAGGTTGACAGAGGGCTGGGGTCCGGGCTCCACCCTCATTGGGGGGCAGAAGAGAA
>NW_027762992.1:0-298 GCF_054177405.1 Leptonychotes weddellii
CAGAAAATGACAGTATAAGCCAAACACATAGGTGGTTCTACCAATGCATGCTGAAAGAAGTGCAATCAATGACCTTAAACTAACATGGAGACTTTCTTTTTTTTTTTTTTTTTTTTAAAGATTTTATTTATTTATTTGAGACAGAGAGAATGAGAGAGAGAGAGCACATGAGAGGGGGGAGGGTCAGAGGGAGAAGCAGGCTCCCTGCCGAGCAGGGAGCCCGATGCGGGACTCGATCCAGGGACTCCAGGATCATGACCTGAGCCGAAAGCAGTCGCTTAACCAACTGAGCCACCCA
>NW_027762993.1:0-298 GCF_054177405.1 Leptonychotes weddellii
TTTTTTTTTTTTTAAAGATTTTATTTATTTGACAGAGAGAGATACAGCGAGAGAGGGAACACAAGCAGCGGGAGTGGGAGAGGGAGAAGCAGGCTTCCCGCGGAGCAGGGAGCCCGATGCGGGGCTCGATCCCAGGACCCTGGGATCATGACCTGAGCCGAAGGCAGACGCTTAACGACTGAGCCACCCAGGCGCCCCAATGACTATTTGCAACTTAAAATTCAATAAATCCCATTTTTTCAAGAAAAAAAAACTTCCAGTTTTTCACCATTGAGTATAGTATTATCTGTGGGTTTGT
>NW_027762994.1:0-298 GCF_054177405.1 Leptonychotes weddellii
ATGTGCTCTGGTAAGCGCTGTGAATTGTGCAAGACTGTTGAATCTCAGATCTGTACCTCTGAAACAAATAATGCAATATATGTTAAGAAAAAAAAAAAGAAGAAGATAGCAGGAGGGGAAGAATGAAGGGGGGGAAATCGGAGGGGGAGACGAACCATGAGAGACGATGGACTCTGAAAAACAAACTGAGGGTTCTAGAGGGGAGGGGGGTGGGAGGATGGGTTAGCCTGGTGATGGGTATTAAAGAGGGCACGTTCTGCATGGAGCACTGGGTGTTATGCACAAACAATGAATCATG
>NW_027762995.1:0-298 GCF_054177405.1 Leptonychotes weddellii
TTTTTTAAAGATTTTATTTATTTATTTGAGAGAGAGAGAATGAGAGAGAGCAAGCACATGAGAGGGGGGAGGGTCAGAGGGAGAAGCAGACTCCCTGCCGAGCAGGGAGCCCGATGCGGGACTCGATCCAGGGACTCCAGGATCATGACCTGAGCCGAAGGCAGTCGCTTAACCAACTGAGCCACCCAGGCGCCCTGATCTTCCTCTTCTTTAAAGTGATTCCTGGTAGCCCTTTGAGAAAGAAGGGCAATCCCCGGCAAGAAATGGACATGGACGTAGTAGTACTGAGAGAGAGCGG
>NW_027762996.1:0-298 GCF_054177405.1 Leptonychotes weddellii
TTTCTGTTCCATTTTTACAGTCAAGTAATTTTCACTTCCTCCAGCCTCACCACTACTACCTTCTTAGGTTCTCATCATCTTTAACTTAAAAACTAATTCAGGGCGCCTGGGTGGCTCAGTTGGTTAAGCGACTGCCTTCGGCTCAGGTCATGATCCTGGAGTCCCGGGATCGAGTCCCGCATCGGGCTCCCTGCTCGGCGGGGAGCCTGCTTCTCCCTCTGACCCTCCCCCCTCTCATGTGCTCTCTGTCTCTCTCATTCTCTCTGTCTCAAATAAATAAATAAAATCTTTAAAAAAA
>NW_027762997.1:0-298 GCF_054177405.1 Leptonychotes weddellii
TTTTTTTTTTTAAAGATTTTATTTATTTATTTGAGACAGAGAGAATGAGAGACAGAGAGCATGAGAGGGAGGAGGGTCAGAGGGAGAAGCAGACTCCCTGCCGAGCAGGGAGCCCGATGCGGGACTCGATCCCGGGACTCCAGGATCATGACCTGAGCCGAAGGCAGTCGCCTAACCAACTGAGCCACCCAGGCGCCCCTGTCAATACCAGTTTTAAAAAACATGAAATCCTCCCATATTCTGAAATGTCAGGCATGGGCAGACTGCCAACTCCGTGATGGGCCATACACCCTCCTAT
>NW_027762998.1:0-4039 GCF_054177405.1 Leptonychotes weddellii
GATCTGTCCATTTCAGTGAGGGGAATGTTAAAGTCCCCTACTATTATTGTATTGTTGTCGATGTGTTTCTTTGCTTTTGTTATTAATTGCCTTATATAATTGGCTGCTCCCATGTTAGGGGCATAGATATTTACAATTGTTAGATCTTCTTGTTGGATAGATCCTTTAAGTATGATATAGTGTCCTTCCCACAAGAGGAAATTTAGAAAGAACTCAAATACATGGAGATTAAAGAGCATCCTACTAGAGAATGAATGGGTCAACCAAGAAATTAAAGAAAAATGAAAAAAAATTCATGGAAACAAATGAGAATGAAAACACAACTGTTCAAAACCTTTGGGATGCAGCAAAGGTGGTCCTAAGAGGGAAGTACATAGCAATACAAGCCTTTCTCAAGAAACAAAAGCCTCAAATACACAACCTAACCTTATACCTAAAGGAGCTGGAGAAAGAACAGCACATAAAGCCTAAATCCAACAGGAGAGGAAAAATAATAAAGATTAGAGCAGAAATCAATGATACAGAAATAAAAAACAAAACAAAACGGGAAAAGATCAAGGAAACTAGGAACCAGTTCTTTGAAAGAATTAGTAAGATCGATAAACCCCTGGCCAGACTTACCAAAAAGAAAAAAGACCCAAATTAATAAAATCATGAATGAAAGAGGAAGGATCACAATCAACATCAAAGAAATATAATTGAAAGAACATATTATGAGCAACTATATGCCAACAAATAAGGCAGTCAATGGGATGAAACTGAGAGCTTTTCCCTTAAGGTCAGGAACATGACCAGGATGTCCACTCTCACCACTGTTGTTCAACATATCCTAGAAGTCCCTAGCCTCAGCAATCAGACAGCAAAAAGAAATAAAAGGCGTCCAAATAGGCAAAGAAGAAGTCAAACTCTCACTTTTCACAGATGACATGATACTCTATGTGGAAAACCTAAAAGACTCCACCCAAAAATTTCTAGAACACATATAGGAATTCAACAAAGTGGCAGGATATAAAAATCAATGCACAGAAATCAGTTGCATTTCTATACACTAATGATGAGGCAGAAGAGAAAGAAATCAAGGAATCGATCCCATTTACAATTGCACCAAAAACCATAAGATACCTAGGAATAAACCTAACCAAAGAGGTAAAGGATCTGTACTCTGAAAACTATAGAATACTTACGAAAGAAATTGAGGAAGACAGAAATGGAAAAACATTCCATGCCCATGGATTGGAAGAACAAATATTGTTCAAATATCTGTGCTACCTAGAGCAATCTACACATTCAGTGCAATCCCTATCAAAATACCATCCACTTTTTTCACAGAGCTGGAACAAATAATCCTAAAATTTGTATGGAACCAGAAAAGACCCCGAATAGCCAAAGGAAAGTTGAAAAAGAAAACCAAAGCTGGTGGCCTCACAATTCTGAACTTCAAACTATATTACAAAGCTGTGATCTTCAAGACAGTATGGTACTGGCACAAAAACAGACACATAGATCAATGGAATAGAATAGAGAACCCAGAAATGGACACTCAACCCTATAGTTAACTAATCATCAACAAAGCAAGAAAGAATATCCAATGGAAAAAAGTCTCCTCAACAAATGGTATTGGGAATATTGGACGTCACGTGTAGGAGAATGTGGACCATTCTCTTACACCATACACAGAAATAAATTCAAAACGAAAGACCTAAATGTGAGACAGGAATCCATCAAAATCCTAGAGGAGAACATAGGTAGTATAGTAATCTCTTTGCCCTCAGCCACAGCAACTTCTTGCTAGACACGTTTCCAAAGCAAGGGAAACAAAACCAAAAATGAATTTTTGGGACTTTATCAAGATGAAAAGCTTTTGCACAGCAAAGGAAAGTTGACAAAACCAAAAGGCAACCTTCAGAATGGGAGAAGGTATTTGCAAATGTCTTATCAGTTAAAGGGCTAGTATCCAAGATCTATAAAGAACTTATCAAACTCAACACTGAAAAAAACAATCTAGTCAAGAAGTGGACAGAAGACATGAACAGACATTTCTTCAAAGAAGACATACAAATGACCAACAGACCTGTAAAAAATGCTTAACATCACTCGACATCAGGGAAATACAAATCAAAACCACAATGGGATACCACCTTACACTGGTCAGAATGGCTATAATTAGTAAGTCAGGAAACAACAAATGTTGGCGAGGATGCTGAGAAAGGGGAAGCCTCTTACACTGCTGGTGGGAATGCAAACTGGTGCTGCCACTCTGGAAAACAGTGTGGTGGTTCCTCAAAAAGTTAGAAATAGAGCAATCCTACAATTCAGGAATTGGCACTGCTAGGTATCTACCCAAAGGATATAAATATAGTGATCCGAAGGGGCACATGCATCCCAGTGTTTATAGCAGCAGTGTCCACAATAGCCAAACTATGGAAAGAGCCCAGATGTCCATCTACAGATGAGTGGATAAAGAAGATGTGGTGTACACACACACACACACACACACACACACAATGGAATATTACTCAGCCATCAAAAAAAAATATGGAATCTTACCATTTGCAACTATGTGGATGGAACTAGAGGGTATTATGCTAAGTGAAATAAGTCAGAGAAAGAGTTATTATATGATTTCACTCGTGGAATTTGAGAAACCAGAGGAGCATAGGGAAAGGGAGGGAAAAAATAAAATAAGAAATCAGAGAGGGAGACAAACCATAAGAGATTCTTAACTCTAGGAAACAAACTGAGGGTTGCTAGAGGGGAGAGGGGGGTAGGGGTAACTGGGTGATGGGCATTAAGGAGGGCATGTGATAAAATGAGCACTGGGTGTTATTTGCAACTGATAAATCACTGAACTCTACCTCTGAAACTAATAATATACCATGTGTTAATTAATTGAATTTAAATTTAAAAATCCTGTGATGAATATACTTATACATACATCTTTGCATCTCTGAATTATTTCAAAGAGTAACAAGAAATGTTTTTTTCAGAGGATATGAACTTTTTAAAGTTTCTTGTTACATATTTCAAATTGCTTTCCAGAAAGAGTATACCAGTTTGCTCCCATTCATATTAATTTATTGGTTCAACAACAATTTTTTGAGTGTCAACTGTGTATTAGGAGACCATATTGACAAAGCTCTACCCTCATCTAGTTTCTAGTTTACAATCTAGTGGAGGAGTGGACGATAAAGGATATATAATGTAATTTCCAATAGTGGTAAGTGACATGAAGAAAAATAAAGATGGGAAAGGGTACAGAGAATAAGCAGTAGAGGTACTATTTTAGATAGGGTAGGCAGAGGCAGGAAAGGCCTCTAAATTAATATTGAGTAAAGATCTGCATCTATTCTATTGTCAGTTTCACTACAGGTATTAAAACATTGAATATTATTGCTGTAAAAAATATTTGCTGGTGAATATGAAAAATATCTTTAAATTTTTATTTATTAGGTTGAATTTTTCCATTGGCTATTTGTATTGTTGCTTGAAGTATTTAATATAGAACTATCCTTTTATTTGCAGCAATTGCTATGATTCTTATCTTTTTTTTATTATGTTATGTTAGTCACCATACATTACATCATTAGTTTTGATGTAATGTTCCATGATTCATTGTTTGCATATAACACCCAGTGCTCCATGCAGAACGTGCCCTCTTTAATACCCATCACCAGGCTAACCTATCCCCCCACCCCCCGATTCTTATCTTTATATAACAAAAACACATGATATTTAAGTTTGGGAAGCAAACAGTCCTTTCAAAGAATAAATCAGAAATCTTGGCACCAGCACTGTTCTCTAAACAATTACTCTCATCAGCACCAACCCAGTAACTCATGCTCAGTATCCTTCAATACAATCTGCTACCTCAGTTACTCGTGTCAATCTTAGTAAAAATCTCAGCAAGAACTATTACCAGGAGCCAAAATCATAAAAGTCACTCATTTTCACCCTAAGTCTCATGTTGTCCAAACTTAAATATCATGCGTTGTAACAAAAACGCATGATATTTAAGTTGTAACAAAAACGCATGATATTT
>NW_027762999.1:0-298 GCF_054177405.1 Leptonychotes weddellii
TTTAATTCTTCCTTTCTTTGAATCACTAAAGCTACTACAGTTTCATACCGGCCTCTTATACTTTGGGATATTAATTTTACTTTTAAAAACACAAGGCACGGGGCGCCTGGGTGGCTCAGTTGGTTAAGCGACTGCCTTCGGCTCAGGTCATGATCCTGGAGTCCCGGGATCGAGTCCCGCATCGGGCTCCCTGCTCAGCAGGGAGTCTGCTTCTCCCTCTGACCCTCCTCCCTCTCATGCTCTCTGTCTCTCATTCTCTCTCTCTCAAATAAATAAATAAAATCTTTAAAAAAAAAAA
>NW_027763000.1:0-298 GCF_054177405.1 Leptonychotes weddellii
GCGCCTGGGTGGCTCAGTTGGTTAAGCGACTGCCTTCGGCTCAGGTCATGATCCTGGAGTCCCTGGATCGAGTCCCGCATCGGGCTCCCTGCTCGGCAGGGAGCCTGCTTCTGCCTCTGACCCTCCCCCCTCTCATGTGCTCTCTCTCTCTCATTCTCTCTGTCTCAAATAAATAAATAAAATCTTTAAAAAAAAAAATAGAATTTTCTTCATTTTTGGTGTGTGGTTTGCCTGTGATGTGTTTCAAGCTACATATTCTCACCAGAATATTACCTGAGTGAGGTACCCTTCTCAGGGT
>NW_027763001.1:0-297 GCF_054177405.1 Leptonychotes weddellii
GTAAAACAACAGTAAAAGAGAAGAGGACAGTAAACAACAGCAATAAAATCTGGGAAACTGAAAAGAGATGGACAAGTGTCAGTTTAATAGACTAGAGAATGGTGGAACCTAGGGCAGAATGTGGTTAGAGAGCGAGGGCAGCTTGAAGCCGTATCCTCTGAAAATGGGATGCGGGTGGGGCTACAAATAGCATTTGTACATGATACAGCCCTCCTAGATCCTGTCCCCCATCCTCGCAGAAGACTAGACATTGGTTCCCTGGAGCTGTGGGCTTTGGGCAGTAGCACGGCTGAGGAC
>NW_027763002.1:0-297 GCF_054177405.1 Leptonychotes weddellii
GCGCCTGGGTGGCTCAGTCGTTAAGCGTCTGCCTTCGGCTCAGGTCATGATCCCAGGGTCCTGGGATCGAGCCCCGCATCGGGCTCCCTGCTCGGCGGGAAGCCTGCTTCTCCCGCTTCCACTCCTCCTGCTTGTGTTCCCTCTCTCGCTGTGTCTCTCTCTGTCAAATAAATAAATAAAATCTTTAAAAAAAAAAAAAATTCCCCTAAAGGAAACTCCAGGTCTAGATGGCTTCTATGGTGATATCTACCAAATACTGAAAGAAGGAATAACACCTGTTCTACACAAAATTTTCCA
>NW_027763003.1:0-297 GCF_054177405.1 Leptonychotes weddellii
AGTGTTGTGTTCTCAGGGTTCGTGAGAGGAGCAGTAGGGGATGGGTGGGAGGAGGTGGAGGACTGGTGGGGAGACAGATGGAGCAGGTGGATGGGCTTGTGGGGTCATGGAGTGTAACCAGTCCCTGGGCCTGCCGTCTGCAGCCTGGAGAGCTGGGGTGCAGGAGCCCTGAGGTTCTGAGTCCCAGTCTGAGTCGTGGGCAGGAGAAGGGGACGCCCCCCCTTCCACCTGAGGACTCTGCGCTCATTGTTCCCGAGTAGCCCCTCCTGCGGCTGACTTCTCTCCAAATGCCTGATT
>NW_027763004.1:0-297 GCF_054177405.1 Leptonychotes weddellii
TCAGAGTTTTTGATTGCTTTGTTACTTTCAGACTAGAATGAAACAATGAGGGACATGAGAATTGGCACATAGAGCCATTAAATTGGTCTCATTTCACGCTTGAAAAGCTAATTGCCCATTGGGTAAGCTTTGGCCAATAGGAAAGAAGACACAGAAGGGTACTAGGCAGATTCTTCCTCTCCAGCCTCCTTCCCATGGATTTCTCCAAAGCTGAGTTCTCTTTGCAGCTCATCTGAGAAGCTCCATATGCTGAGTAATACACCTGCTAAACAACTTGCTGTGTCTTACTGTGTCTTG
>NW_027763005.1:0-297 GCF_054177405.1 Leptonychotes weddellii
GCATCCACATCCACACCGAAGGTGCTCCATCTCCCACCATGAGCCACAACTCCCAGCACTTCTTCCTGGGCGCCCCCCACGGCGTCCCCCCGACCTACGAGATGCTCAAGGAGGAGCACGAGGTGGCTGTACTCGGGGCGCCCCAGAGCTCGGCTCCCGTGACGACCACTGTGATCAACATCCGTAGTGAGACAGCCGTGCCCGACCACATCGTCTGGTCCCTGTTCAACACCATCTTCATGAACTGGTGCTGCCTGGGCTTCGTGGCCTTCGCCTACTCCGTGAAGGTGAGGGGGT
>NW_027763006.1:0-297 GCF_054177405.1 Leptonychotes weddellii
AATGACCTTATAATTGTGTAATTACAGTATTACAAAGTCATTGCTCTAAAATGGGGGGTGTCAGGAAATAAAAAGGAAAGAGTGAAAAGGCCCAAAACAGAGCATCCAAAAGGTGTGAGACAATATGAAGTGGTATAATGTATGTGTAAATGGAATCCTAGATGGAAAAGGGACAGAATGGGATAGAAGAACTATTTGAAGAGATATATTGGTTAATAATTTTCCAAATACAATGAAAGACATCAAATTACCAATCATAGAGGCTCAGAGAAGCCCAAGCAGGATAAATATCTCTTT
>NW_027763007.1:0-297 GCF_054177405.1 Leptonychotes weddellii
CTGGGCCCATGGCCTTAGCTAACAGGAGTGCCACATTCTCCACGTTGATGGGGGGAGGCCCATCACTGAAGTTTCCATTTGGTGACTTCTGGGGGTTCGTGCTCTTGTTCTGTACGAGATGTAGCAGAAGCTTCCATTCCTCCACAGTCTCTGGGATCCAACCTACGCACACATACAGAAACACACACGTCGGCTCTAATGGCCCTTAGAACTCTGCCTGTGTATAGGAGATGGTCAAAACCGTTTGTGAAAACGTTTAATACCAAAACCTAAGAACGTACCTCATCATCCTAACAC
>NW_027763008.1:0-4039 GCF_054177405.1 Leptonychotes weddellii
GATGGACTCTGAAAAACAAACTGAGGGTTCTAGAGGGGAGGGGGGTGGGAGGATGGGTTGGCCTGGTGGTGGGTATTGAGGAGGGCACGTTCTGCATGGAGCACTGTGTGTTGTGTACGAACAAGGAATCATGGAACACTTCATCTAGAACTAATGATGTAATGTATGGGGATTAACATAAGAATAAAAAAAAAAAAAAAAACTAAGTGTAACATTAGCAGTTTCATATCCTGATGTGCTGGAATTCTGGACCAGGAGAATTAAAGGGAGGATTAGTTGAAGTTCTTCAGTAGGAGAAGGAAGGACATTCAAAACTTGGTTAACTCTCCCCTTACCCTGTTTCTGTTATCTATGCCTACATAGCACACTACCCTGAACTAAAACAGCATTGTTATTATATTTAGTGGATTAAGATGCCAATCAAAGCTTAGCTGGGAAACCCCACTTCATATGACATTGACTGGAGTCTCTTGATGTATATACTTGGGCTGGATGGTAGATCCAAGATAGCTGGGACAGCTAGAGGACCAGGCTCAGGTGGGCTCCTCTTTTCCCACATCGCCTCTCTAGCAGAATACTTGAATTTCTTCCAGGGCAGCTCAGGCATCCAAGAAACCAAGGCAAAAGCAGCCAGTCCACCTAACACCCACGTTTCAAACCAGTACATATCCACTATACATTCCTAGCCCAAGCAGTTCAACCTTGACTCAAGGAGAGTCAAATTAGACCCACTGCACAAGGGAAACAATGTCAAAGAATGTGTGGTCATCTTGAGTTTGTCCTAACCCTGTAAATCAGAAACCAAGATGAATTTTACTCTTTCTGGCAGTCAGATTTTGCACTTAAGATACAGAACAGTTTGCAGGTGGCTAGAAATACTTGGAAGGGAAAAGAAGTGGATGAGTATAGAAGACTAACTTTCTATGCACTTGAATCAAAATCAGGGTTAATCTATCCCTAACCACAATGATCAAAGTGGGGAGCAAAGGCCCAGGAGCCATTTTTACTTTCCCCTTCAAGATATGGAGTATTGCAGGTTTAGAGTGAATGAAGAACTTGAGGAGATTTCAAACTACAGATGTTCATGTTTAAGATTATCTACACCATGAAGGACATGCAACAATTCAACAAATACAGGATTTTATCCTTTACAAGAAATTTTAATATAAAAACCAGAAAAAAAGCTTTCAGAATTGTGAAGCAAGCTTAAGGCATACAGGGGATCATTTCATCCATATATCCGCAGTAAGACATTATGGTCGAGGATATGGAGTAGGGGAAAGAAATAAAGGTCTAGGTAATAAAAGAATAAAGTAAAATGATTATTACAAAAATTCAGTAAATTTTCTGAATAGAAAATTAGACAAGGATTTTCCAAAATTAATGATGGACACCAAACCAGAGATCAAACAAATTCATATAATCTCAAGCAGAAGAAATATCAGAAATCTATTCCTTAGACACACATATCAAAACTGCAAAAAACAAAACAGAGAAATTCTTGAAAGAAACCAGAGAAAATAAACATTTATAGAAGAACAAGGATAAGAAGTACAGAGGACTTTTCACCAAAATACAAGAAGAGTGAAGTGTTTCAGTGTTGAAAGAAAAAAAAAAAAAAAAAAAACTACCAACCTAGAAGTCCATAACCAATGAAACTGTCCTTCAAATATGAAGAAGAAATAAAGACTTTCTCATATAAACAAAACTGAGGCAAGTCATCAACAGTAAAACTGCCTTGCAAGACATGTTAAAAAGAAGTTTTTTAGAGAGAAAGGAAATGTTACAGGTCAGAAACTTGAATCCACATAAAGGATGGCAGAGTTCAGGATAAAGAATACACAAAGTTGAAATAATCTTTATTTTAAGTCTTTATATTAAGTCTTAGTTGATTTAATATTTAATACTTTTTTGCCCAAAATACTAATAGTAGTACTGCATTGGGTGATTATAGAGTATGGATAAATGAATGACCACAATGTTATGAGAGATGGGAACATGAACTTGGGAAGGATCTTTTTTTATAAGGTACCTGCAACACCCATAAAGTGGTTTAATGTTATTTAAAAGTGGACTTAGTTATAAATGTATATGACAAACTTCAGGGTATCCACTAATTTTTTTAAAGAAAAGTAATTCATAGAGTAAGAGAGAACATAAAATCATATAAAATGCTCAATTAAAACTTGAGAAGGAAGAAAATGGGGAGATAAAATGAGGGAAAAAAAAGTACAAGACAACTAAAAGAGTAGTGATTTGCAGGGATTCAGGAAGAGGGTATGAAGAATGAATAGAGGATTTTTTAGAGCAATGAAATTCAAGCTGGAGACATCAATAAGAACTCCTATTTACCTTAATATGGATACAGATGACTACATGTAGATATATTTATAGATATAGATATATAGATATAGATATAGATGATATAGATATAAATAGATATAGATATACACACACAGGTTAGGATACACACATACAGTTTTTTGCTCTATCAGCTTAGGATACCTGAGGAAATGACACTCTAGCAGCAAGGAGCACCTTTAGTGTCTATATCTTGCTTTCAAATACCATTCTCCAACAAAAAGGAAGTGAAGTTCCTTGGAGAAATGACTTCACGCAAGACAGGAAGTACACAAGATAAGTCTGGGGTATCTTATAGTGTCAGAATGTAAGGCAGTGCTCAACTGCGTACATACATACACACACCCATACATACACACATATATTGTGATGAAGGCATATCAAAATAGGTATAGAAGCCAACTAAAAGAACTCCTAATGGCCAGATAGGGACAAATTTGAGCAACAAAATAATTGAAATAGTAATGAATTATAACATAGAGTATAAAATAAATATTCATGAGTCCATGCTGATAACATGGATGGAACAAATAATGGAATAGGCTAATAAATATGAGAAAGAGACAAATCTTTCATGCAAAATAATTACAGATAAATCATGTAGGTACTTGATCCTAAAAGAAGGTGAGCATAACTTCCCATTCTTTATGTGCAGACTGCACATGGGTCGCTTCCTCTCACAGAATACACTATAGAAAGAGGGCAAATAGGAGTTACAATGGTGGAGAAATCTGATTAAGCCTACCTCTGCCAGATGATCAATATCAGTATCGGTAGTCAGAAATCTGGTTAATACTATGTAAACGTGGAATGCTGTAATGAAAATGACAATTTATCTTTGCATTCTTCCTCCCAGAAACCCACAACCCAATCTAGTCATAAGAAAAAACTTGAGACAAATCCAGCAGGGACACATTCTATAAAATGCCTGAGTCTTTAAAACTGTGAAGGTCATCAAAAACAAAGAAGGCCTAAGAAAATGTCACAGCCCAAAGGAGCCTAAGGAGCCTTGACAACTGAACATGATGTGGTATTCTGGATGACATTCTCTAACAGAAGAATAATATTAGTTAAAACAAAATAATCTAAAGAAATTAACGACTTTATTTAATATGTTAATATCAACTCGCTAATTGTGACAAATGCACCATACTAATAAAACAGGGGACACTGTAAGTGTGTGTGGAGGGGGGCATGTTAGAACTCTCTCTACTATCTGCTACATTTTTTTTTCTGTAAATCTAATACTATTTTTTAAAAAATTAAGTCTAGGGGGGTGCAGCAAGATGGTGGAGGAGTAGGAGACCTGGATTTCGTCTGGTCCCAAGAATTCAGCTGGATAGGGATCAAACCATTCTGAACACTGACGAACTCAACAGGAGATCAAAGAAAAGAATAGCAACAACTCTCTGAACAGAAAAGCGACCACTTTCTGGAAGGTAGGACGTGCGGAGAAGTGAATCCGAGGCGATATTCGGGAGGATAGATGGCGGGGGAGGGGCCTCTGTCGACTGCTTCTGGCAAGTGATAGAACCACAAAGCACAAAATCGGAACTTTTAGAAGTGGGCTCCGCTGAGGGACGTTGCGCCAGTGGCTAAGCGGGGGGTGGAACCCTCGCGGAACAGTGTGGTCTCAGGACCCTTGGGGTCACAGAAAGACCAGGGGTGCCTGAGTGTG
>NW_027763009.1:0-297 GCF_054177405.1 Leptonychotes weddellii
TAGAGTGGCCTGATCTTATATATCATCATAATATGAAATGCTTTTCAATTAAAAAATATCAGTCTCCACACTTTTACCAAAGAAAATATGAAAGTTGCAACTAATAAAGAGCGGCTTACAGCCCTCGCTTCATATAAGATCCACCTGTATTAAGACTAACCCCCCTTCCCACAAAAAAAAAAAAAAAAAAAAATTGTTCCCCGGTGAATTCTCTCTCTTCCCAATTAATTCTGAAGAATGGTAGTGTACGTTATTTCTGATTTCCTGGAATTGACAATGATGGATTAGCAACTCAGT
>NW_027763010.1:0-297 GCF_054177405.1 Leptonychotes weddellii
GATTCGGAGTGGTAACCATTAGTTTATCATCCTGATTGATCCGATCCTTTGTGTTCGGACATTTTGGTTGTTTGGGACATCTGGTTGTGAAAGGAGCACAAACGCCCATTTAGGGTTTTTCCAACCCTATTTGTACCAAGCTCCTCTCCTTACGTGTGTCAAAAATTCTTTGTGCACTCATCCTTCTTTTTTTTTTTTTTTTACAAAGAAACATAACTTTATTTTTTAAATATTCATTTTTGACTATAAGTTTTCTTTTTTATTGTTATGTTAATCCTCATACATTACATCATTAGT
>NW_027763011.1:0-297 GCF_054177405.1 Leptonychotes weddellii
GAGAGGAGGCCTTTGGGAGGTGATTAAGCCATGAGGTGAAGCCTTCATGAATGGGATTAGTGCCCTTATAACGGAGGCCTGAGAGGCATCCCTCTCCCCGTCCTTCATGGGATGGCACTGTGTGAGAAAACAGCGTCTGTGAACCAGGAAGCCATTCTTTCTATATTCTGATCGTGGATTTCCCAGCTTCTAGAAACAAATTTGTTGTTTATAAGTCACCCAGTCTATAGTGTTCTATAACAGCAGCCCGATGGACTAACTGTTGATGTGGTTCGTTGTTTCAAACCACAAAACCCT
>NW_027763012.1:0-297 GCF_054177405.1 Leptonychotes weddellii
TGTTACATGAAAGGGATGAATCACTAAATTCTACTTCTGAAACAGATATCACACTATATGTTAACTAACTGGGATTTAAATAAAAACTTGAAACCAAGATAAAATATTTTGTCATTCCCTTTAAAAATAAATATAATTCATATAATTAAAAAAATAATGTAAGGATAATATGGAGGCAAAAGTTCTGTGTGATAAAACATCCTTATTACCCTTATTTAATAAATCAACAAATTGAACTGAGTCAAGCAATAAACAGAAACAAACCACATAACCTAAACACATGTATGCTTAGTTACT
>NW_027763013.1:0-297 GCF_054177405.1 Leptonychotes weddellii
AGTGGACTCCTGTTTTCCAAGGTCTGACCCAGTGCTTCAAACTTAAGAATATTGGACTGAGGTCCAGCGATTTGTATTATTTAAAAGTCTCTGGGTGATTTCAACATGCAGCCTGGGTGGAGATTTACCCCCTAGAAACACATCATGCATCCTGTTATGAGGTGCACCTGAGAGCAGGGGTCTTGTTCGTCCTTCCGCACCTCACCTTGCTCCAGGGGGCTGGGATTTTCACACTGATGTTGCAGATTAGAACTACTCGGAGAGGGACCCTCCCCTGCATTGGGAAACCCTTCTTCA
>NW_027763014.1:0-297 GCF_054177405.1 Leptonychotes weddellii
TAAATAACTACCCCTTAGGAGAGCTACACTAGGTTCTATTTCCTAAACTGGGGCTGCTTTTGGTTTGATGCCTTGCTTTTGTTTTTTCTTGTTCAGACTGTCCCCATTGACACTTCTGGAGTATAAAATGTCACTAGACCCAGCTTACCTCTGTAATCCTGTCCTGGGTTACTGTGCAGCATTGTAAAGTTACTTATCGTCATATCTCTGATATTGTGGATATTCATAATGATAGTTGAAGTTTTCAGGATACCATCCCTGCATACAAACAAAACGAAAGGGACAGTGGCAGAGAAA
>NW_027763015.1:0-297 GCF_054177405.1 Leptonychotes weddellii
TCCACATGAAGAGAGAACAGGAAAGAGAAGTGCTTCAGTAGAAACAAAATCAGCAGTAGTATATTTTGGTTAGTAATGCCTCTTTCTCCACCTATGTGATTTATTTATTTTTAAAGATTTTATTTATTCATTTCAGAGAGACAGAGAGAGAACATGAGCAGAGAGAGGGAGAAGCAGATTCCCTGCTGAGCAGGGAGCCTGAACGTGGGGCTTGATCCCAGGATGCTGAGATCATGAGCTGAGCCAAAGGCAAACGCTTCACCCACTGAGCCACCCAAGCGCCCCTCCACCTATATG
>NW_027763016.1:0-297 GCF_054177405.1 Leptonychotes weddellii
ATGACACATATTTGGGAAATGGCCATTTGCCAGAATTTTAAATGGACTTTGGGGGAGGAAATTTGGGGAAATTCTTGCTGAAAATCATTTTTCTGATACGAGAAACAAAATGAAACTCCAGAATATCATTTTGTTTTCTGGTCAGGGTCAAAATGTATAAGGCCAGTGACAAACTTAGAATCTTTCTTTGATGTCGGGGTGCCTGGGTGGCTCAGTCGGTTAAGCGGCTGCCTTCGGCTCAGGTCATGATCCTGGAGTCCCGGGATCGAGTCCCGCATCAGGCTCCCTGCTCAGCGG
>NW_027763017.1:0-297 GCF_054177405.1 Leptonychotes weddellii
ATTTATTTGCCTAAATATGCTGGTGTATATATTATATTGATATAACATAATTCATTTAGTCTCTATGAAATCTAATTGTTTCTCATCTTTTCCTATTAAAATACTGTAATTAAATATTTTTTTGCCACTTGTAAGATTATCTCTGAAGATAAATCTCAGAATTGGAATTTCTAGGTCACAATTTTAAGTTATGATGGATTGCCACAGTGTTTCATAAAATTATACATTAATGTCCTTATCTATGCATATCCCATGATAGTCTATCAGATTACAAGAATTTTTTTCATGTACAAAGCA
>NW_027763018.1:0-297 GCF_054177405.1 Leptonychotes weddellii
TAAATAACTACCCCTTAGGAGAGCTACACTAGGTTCTATTTCCTAAACTGGGGCTGCTTTTGGTTTGATGCCTTGCTTTTGTTTTTTCTTGTTCAGAATGTCCCCATTGACACTTCTGGAGTATAAAATGTCACTAGACCCAGCTTACCTCTGTAATCCTGTCCTGGGTTACTGTGCAGCATTGTAAAGTTACTTATCGTCATATCTCTGATATTGTGGATATTCATAATGATAGTTGAAGTTTTCAGGATACCATCCCTGCATACAAACAAAACGAAAGGGACAGTGGCAGAGAAA
>NW_027763019.1:0-4039 GCF_054177405.1 Leptonychotes weddellii
GGGGGGGCCTGGTGGTGGGTGTTGAGGAGGGCACGTTCTGCATGGAGCACTGGGTGTTGTGCACGAACAATGAATCATGGAACACTTCATCTAGAACTAATGATGTAATGTATGGGGATTAACATAAGAATAAAAAAAAAAAAAATATCCAGGACACTTACTAGTCAGTGCAATTATAGGAACAGAGAAGTCAGTATTATATACACAAAAAAACATTAGATGCTACATGTGTGATTCAAGATAATGAGCTAAGGGCTACCTGATTTAAGACAAAATAATGCAGTCTTCATAGGGGTACTGAAGCTCAAGCTCACAGGGAGCATTGTAAAAGAACAGAAAATGTTCAGAAGGCAAACACAATAGGAATCAAATTCTTTGGTGTGTTTAATTATTTTAGAATACTAATTCACTATTCACTTTATATAGCCAGCTAAAAGGAATCAATAGATTATACATTACTTGCATTCAACAGAAAACACTACTAAATTAGCAATCCTTACATATCAGAATCTTTTTATCAAAATGCACATTCCTCATAACCTTTTCTATAATGGGCTGAGCTCTATTGGGGTGCTGATTACCTCCAGAGACAGGAAAAAGGAATGAAGAAACAGTACATAAAAGTCCATAGAAGAAAAATAGTAATAACCAGCAAAGAAAATAAACTTCTAGCAATAGTCTCCCTCCCCCCCCACCTCCCAGCAGTAGTCTTTTGGCTTGGACCATTCAAAGGCTATGAAACAGGTAAGTGGCTGTTACATTTCAGTGCTTAGCCTATCCACTTATCCATTTCTGGGACCATATACAATCTAAGTTCCTTGTGCAAAATCATGACTAGGAAGAAAAGAGAGAAATTTGCATCTAAAAAGCCTCAAACTGGGTATTAGAGTAGCCTCAGGATAGAAGGCACAGGGTAAGTTTGGCTTATCTTCCTGATGTCACTTTTACTTGTCACCTTGGGAAAAGAATAATTTAATTATTAGGTATTTTTAAGTTTTATATTAAAACAAATATAGTACACAACAGAAAGCAAAAACTTGCATGGATTTTTAAGATAAATCAGGGTATCTAAAAGAAGCTTCATGCTTATGGTAAGAACTCAGGGACTATACCCTAATTCCTTGAAATAGCTGGCCTCTACCATTAGGGGTATTCTGGTAGAAAATCTGAGATGTACTTTTTACAAATAATTTCTAAGTATCAGGTATATAAAAGATTTTTAGAACTTAAGTCACTGCTAAAATTCTTTCTAATACATGTGAAACTCAACTGTCTCACTCATGGATTTTAAGCCATCTCTTATAAAACCATTTGATGTTGTGTACTTTATAGTATAAATTTTAAGATATGGTAGCACCTACATCCTAAAAATAAAGTAGTTGATGTTTAAACTGAAATGCCTTCCCAATTATACACATTACCGTCCATGTGCTATAATGAGTTCCATGGCTTCATCCACTCTTGCTCTCAGAGAATCTTCACTTGCTAGAAGCAGCAGCAGCTGAGCTGGGGATAATTCCAACAGCATGCCAGTGATTTTACTTGCAAACGCCTGTAAACAATGAACGAAGTTAGTTGCCCCTACACTCTGAAACCTCTTGTCTAAATCAACAATCTTTTATCCAAAAAAAAAAGAAGAAAATATAGACACTTGGATAACAAAAAAATTTCTGACCTAGTAAGGTATTTTATTAAACTGGAAGCTTCATTATAGAGAACTTTGGTAGTCTTATTAAAGCTAGTTTAAAATTTGTATGACAAGCCTTTTAAGATTTTTGCTATCCATGAGTAAACATACAAATACTCAGTTTCCATTTTCCCCCTCAGAGAGCCAAAACATTTCTTTCATGTAGGGTAGAAGAAAAGAAAGGGAGAGAAGAAGTGAAAGAGGGAGAAGAAAGATGCCTATAATTAAGGCTAAAGATTTACTGAAAGAACTATAATTGGTTTTGTTTTATTTTCTCTTGCTAGAACACATATATGTAAGTCATACATAAAGGAAAAACACAACTAGTTTATATGTTTCATACTGTATGAAAGAAACCTTTGACAGATAAAATCTTCTGGCAACACTTAACAGCAATAAAGTACATTATTTGCAGTATGTTTTAGCTACAACTTGATAACAGATTAAAAAGTCTGCTTCAAAAAGTAACAATTTGTACAAATTAAATGCACAGATAATTACTTTAGCACACAAGGAACTTATTAGGTAGAATGCCAACTTAGCATACGTAGAAAAAACAAACCTCCCTCTCAAGCTACCCTCCAGCAAATTTTGCTGCTTTCCCTCTTAAGCTTCCTTTTCACTACAGTCCTCAACCACATAACCTGCCAGTAGCTAACATTTTTACAATGCCAACTTTAGTTCAAAAACAAAAATGGCACAGTCAGTTAAGAGGAAGCTAAGTGCACCATACATACTGGCTGCATTGCTTGTACACGGGGATAAAGTCTCTCTCCAAGAGCCTGACGATGTGCTGGCAGAGGATCAGGATCATCACTAGGATTCCCTTCAGAGGCTGGTCTGAAGGGCCTAGTGTCAATGGAAAGCTGTCTTCTAAAGTCTCTGTAAGAAGAACAAAGCTATTGTAACTTATTTCCCTTGTCTGCAAAAAACATCAGCACAACTGCTAAAGAAGATGAAAAACCAGAGCATACAGGTAGCTCCAGTTATGGGAAAGGCAGTGGAATGCCTAATAGATGATGGTTGGGAAATAAAGATTTTCTAGATGTTGTTACTTAAAAATCTATAAATTTGCAATGCATAGTTCAATTTGATTCTAAGGGAGCAGGACCATAAAATACCAGAAATCAAAAATCCACCCACATTTCCTGGAAATTTTAGTCCAAAGTAAAATGCCACCCATCCTAACAGGAGAAAAATTAAGAGGTTTAAATATAATACAATTTCCACAATTAAAATTTTAAGACAAATTTGGGAAAGAATGATACTAAGTTATGTAATTTTAACTGCCCCAGGGTTTTAAAAGCAGAACATTTTAATAACAGTTCAGTTACTATTCATGTACCCAAATATTAAAACTTTTTCTAAAAATAGTCCATAATTGAGACCCTCCCATTACAGGCCTACCTTCAGCTTCATTCAAAAAGGTGGCATTCAGTAAGATACAAAAGGATCTCACCTATCTCGATCTCGCCGAGAACCTGCTCGCAAGCCACTACTCCTTCTCATTTCCCTTTCTCTCTCCCTTTCCCGATCCCTCTCTCCTCTGTTCCTTAATCTCTGCATTAAACCTGGAAGAAAACATGAAACACACTTTAGATACATGTAAATGCAACTACTTTAACTTTGAAAGTCGATGTGAGGACTTGAGACAAATAGAAGAACATGACAGGTGAAGGTTATCTCTCTTAGCATGTGTCAGTGCCTTTCTCTGATTCTCCCTCTGGTTTTGAAGGTTGGGGTAATTGTATAGAATGTACCTGGCATAATAGATATTCACTCAGTAATGAATTATGTCACAATTGTGAAATAATACGTAGCAACTGGGGCTGCTATTTTCACCATAAATAATGCTAAGATTTCTTATGTGATTAGAGTCCTATCTATTTTCTTTATTCTTAGTTTTGGGCATTAAGCATTACAGAATACCTAAGACATTAGCTGTTATTTTCAAAACCTTGAGCATAATAAGCCAAAGTATGGTTTCCTAAAGAGAGTGCAGAAAAGTTATTTCTGAAATGTTATGACTTCCCAGGTTCGCTCATTCACATTTGCCAATTTCTTTTTATTATTAAGACTACAGAAAGTCAAATGGTAAACTAATGATGAAAGGCTGGAGTACTCTACACCATCTTTTCATCCTCAATCCTTCTTGGAGCTCATTCAGCCTCTATGGTGGCAGTTTACAGAACCCCAATAGAGTATCACTACAGCCTAGATAAAATACAGGATTTTCCTAGTAATTCCCTCCCCCTGAATTATCCACCTACAATATGACAGTTTCTGCCCCCACTTTACATGAATCCCCAATTATAAGCTACTTAAGGCATTTGGATTTTTTTTTTTTTTTTT
>NW_027763020.1:0-297 GCF_054177405.1 Leptonychotes weddellii
GCTTCATAAATGTTAATTATTCATTTTCACCTTAAAGAGAAATCTATGATTTTGGTGTTCTTGCTTATTATAAAAACAAAAAATATATTTATTTATACATCTTTTTTCTATGCTAAGGAAACAACATCCTCCCATTTGTTTATTCAGTAGGTGGACGTAAGTATCAACTACATGTTACGAATTGCCAATTCACACCAGATATAGAAAATAGAGAATTTAAGTTAAAGTGTCCAGTTATCAATCCAATCAGTGGAATAGGATGAATATATATAATATAAACATATATAAATCTTGTAT
>NW_027763021.1:0-297 GCF_054177405.1 Leptonychotes weddellii
TTATACTTTATTTTTAAAAGAAGAAAACTTGTGAAGAGAATGTGAATGCTAAAATTCTTCTTGAAAGGAAAGAATGTTGCATATAATTATCAATCTTTTTAAATACACATTTTATTTTTACCGAAGATCATGAAGGGGACAAATGGGAAAAATGTTTTTAGCATCTGTAAATGTCACCTCATTATATTTCACTCCTTCTGATTATGTATGTTTAATGAGTGAAATGAGATTTATTATATCAATCTTCCTAGAAAGTTTTAGTTATGGAAATTTAAATGTTGAATTCTTTAATCCATT
>NW_027763022.1:0-297 GCF_054177405.1 Leptonychotes weddellii
CAGGTATGATTTCAGCAAATGTGAAAAAAATTGTATAAGTACAGAAAGAGAATGGGAAGCCATTTTCCTATTAAGAGGAGAAAAGAGAATAAATAGGTTAAAAAAAACCCTGAAGTCCTGTCTCTGAAAAGTCATTTCAAGTTCCATTCAGCTCAATAGAGAATGCTGCACAATTCGACTCTGAGCTGCTGTGAAAGCTGGGCATAGGAATTTGGCTGTCAAACACTCAGATGAACTTGTGTGCGTGATTCAAACTGAAAAGTTAACCAGCTTTACAGAAGTGATGATAAAGCCAAT
>NW_027763023.1:0-297 GCF_054177405.1 Leptonychotes weddellii
TCAGAGAGGTGACACAACAGTGCCAAGTCACACAGCTCTGAAGATACCGAGCGGAGACGCACGCCCAGGGCTGCCTCTTAACCCCGGGCCCTCACAACCCCCATCTCAATGATCAGCTGAGTCCAGGTCTGTTAACATAGAATCACTTACCATGGTCACCAAAATCACAACTGACGTATTAATTCATCGCTAGAGCTTTCATCACACACACGATTACAATGCACATGATTATGGTCATTAGCAGAGCTTACAACTGCAAACAGCATTAATAACTCAGAGTTCTTTTCATCACCTCTA
>NW_027763024.1:0-297 GCF_054177405.1 Leptonychotes weddellii
TCAAGCAGAGAAAGACAGTTATCATATGGTTTCACTTATTTGTGGAACATAAGGAATAGCATGGAGGACATTAGGAGAAGAGAAAAATGAAGGGGGGGAAATCGGAGGGAGAGCTGAACCATGAGAGACTATGGACTCTGAGAAACAAACTGAGGGTGTTAGAGGGGAGGGGGTGTGGGGGGATGGGTTAGCCTGGTGATGGGTATTAAGGAGTACATGTACTGCATGGAGCACTGGGTGTTATACAAAACCAATGAAACATGGAACGCTACATCAAAAACTAATGATGTATTGTAT
>NW_027763025.1:0-297 GCF_054177405.1 Leptonychotes weddellii
TCAGAGAGGTGACACAACAGTGCCAAGTCACACAGCTCTGAAGATACCGAGCGGAGACGCACGCCCAGGGCTGCCTCTTAACCCCGGGCCCTCACAAACCCCATCTCAATGATCAGCTGAGTCCAGGTCTGTTAACATAGAATCACTTACCATGGTCACCAAAATCACAACTGACGTATTAATTCATCGCTAGAGCTTTCATCACACACACGATTACAATGCACATGATTATGGTCATTAGCAGAGCTTACAACTGCAAACAGCATTAATAACTCAGAGTTCTTTTCATCACCTCTA
>NW_027763026.1:0-297 GCF_054177405.1 Leptonychotes weddellii
GCATGTGTAAAGTCCGGAAGGTTAGTAGCTCTTTGGAAAACTGCTCACCAACCAGGATGGTTAGCAGGTAGAAAGTGCTGGGATTGATATGCAGAAGCCAGAGGAATATAATGGGCTAAGGGTCTTATGTACCACATTAAAGGAGTAACCTTGTTCCTAAGAGTGGTGGGGAGCCCTTATAGAGTTTTAAGCTGTGCAGAGACATGATTTGGCTTTTGTTTGCCACTCAGCATTGCAGAATGTGTTAGAAGTTTTTTAAAAGTGGTTTCATGAGCCTGTAATACAGACCTTCTGTGC
>NW_027763027.1:0-297 GCF_054177405.1 Leptonychotes weddellii
CATTATTCTCTATGCTTTTTAAAGGGAGAGGAGAGTTTGGTGAAAAGGAGATATGGTTAATCTTTTACTGAGCCTCATTTATAAATTAAACTTTTTCATAGTATATATGTACAGGAAAAAACATAGTATATATAGGGTTCAGTACTATCTGCGGTTTCAGGCATCAGGGTCTTGGAACATATCCTCTTAGCTCTAAGACGGTTGAACTGGGCAGCTGACCTCTTATTAACCGGAAGATAATATATGTGTATTGTTTAGGCCACCATGTTTGTGATAAATTGTTGTAGCAGCAATAGA
>NW_027763028.1:0-297 GCF_054177405.1 Leptonychotes weddellii
CCCGAAATTTTAGCCAGGTGCCACAGAGATAAACTCCTACCTACATGCCTACTCCTGAAGCATGCAAAACACAGGCTCTGAGTCCTTCGCCAAACAACTGTACTCCCCCAGAAATACTGGTACACTTAACTTCAGTCTCCCTAATGGTACATTTGCCTGCTCTATCAGCCACATGCTAACACAGAAGAAAACTCCAAGTTTGGGGAGGGGGCAGATATTTCAGAAGGGACAAATATCTTTGAATTTGACCCTAAGTTCCTAGTCTTTCTCATTTCTATAGCTAAGAAAAACAACACG
>NW_027763029.1:0-297 GCF_054177405.1 Leptonychotes weddellii
TTAATATCTACCGTATGTTTTAGAGACAATTGTTGATTATTTAGAAGGTGCAGGATAACACTAAGTGAAAGGGGTTCTTATAAAACGTTACATTCTTCTTTTTTTTTTTTTTTAAGATTTTATTTATTTGACAGAGAGACAGCGAGAGAGGGAAGACAGCAGGGGGAGTGGGAGAGGGAGAAGCAGGTTTCAGGCGGAGTGGGGGAGCGGGGGAGCGGGGAGCCTGATGCGGGGCTCGATCCCAGGACCCTGGGATCATGACCTGAGCCAAAGGCAGACGCTTAATGGCTGAGCCAC
>NW_027763030.1:0-4039 GCF_054177405.1 Leptonychotes weddellii
TTTTTTTTTTTTTTTAAGATTTTATTTATTTGCGAGAGAGAGAATGAGAGACAGAGAGCATGAGAGGGAGGAGGGTCAGAGGGAGAAGCAGACTCCCTGCTGAGCAGGGAGCCTGATGTGGGACTCGATCCCGGGACTCCAGGATCATGACCTGAGCCGAAGGCAGTCGCTTAACCAACTGAGCCACCCAGGCGCCCTTTTTGAATTTATTTCTATATCAAACTATACTTTGGAAAAACAGAGAGATTAATGAGATTAAAACAAAGAGAAAGGTTAATTAATGGTTTGTGTTAAATACTGGCAAGTTAAAGAGTTTAATCTTTGTGATGTTGTTTGACAGGGAAATATATAGCCAGAAAGAAACGTAGCCTAAATTGACTGTATGTGTGTGTGTGTGTCTGTGCGTGGGGGTGGGGGGTGAGGGCCACAGGTTGGGTGGTAAGTTTAGAAGTTATTAGATGAAAGGACAGGTTATCTTGAAGAGAAAATGCTAAGATTCCTTGTAGAATGGAGGAGCGGGGAATGTGGTAGACTCTCTCCTCAGCAAATAACCATGTAACTGGAGAAAATTATTTCAAAAAAAAATAATAAAAGATGCTCTCATTTAAAATCTCTAGAAATTGTCCTAAGGGCATACAGCAAATCAGGAAACATTCTTAAGAAAATCTATTAAATTCCCCCATGACAGCAATAAGAGTCTGTGGCATTTGAGGCTCGACCCACTTCCCTCCTACACTGAGGTAGGTTTTATGGAAAATACTTGGAGAACTCTAATCCAGATGGGTATGGTCAACAAAAAGGGAGCTGCCAGTTATTCCAGGTCCAAGTCTGGGACTTCAAATTTATTCCGGGAGGGGCAAGCCACTAGTGTTTGCATCTCTCCCAGCCCCAGTGTTGCAGAAGCTCCATTCTGTGTAAGCAGGAAGACTGGGCTCTCTTCTTCCACCCAGTCTCCACTAGTAGGGCAGAAGCTCACCCCAAGGTACAGCAGACTGAGAACACTGGGCTCTGATCCCACCTGTTCCAGCTCACTCATATGGCGGAGCTTCCACGTTGAGAGGGGCAAGCCAAGAACCTCGATGTCATCAGCCCCCTAGTGCCTGTCTGTAGAGCAGGGGTGAGTGTGATGCTGGCATAAGAATAGACATATAGATCCATGCAGTAGAACTGACAGTGCAAAAATAAATCTTTACGTTGACGGTCACTTGATTTTTGACATAGGAACCAAAGCATTGCAATGGGGGAAAAGACAGTCTTTATTAGTAACAAATGCTACTGGGACAACTGGATATGCCCGTGTGAAGGAATGAATTTCGTTCCTTACCTCACACCAGACACAAAAATTAATTCAAAATAGATCATAGACTTAAAATGTAAAAGCTAAAACTATAAAACCTTTTGAAGAAAATATAGGAGAAAATCTTTGTGACTTTGAATTAGGCAATGCCCTCTTAGATATACTACCAAAAGAGCAAATGAAAAAAGAAAAAATGTGTAAATTGAACTACATTAAAATTAAAAATTGTGTGGTGCAAATAATATCTTCAAGAAAGTGAAAAGACAACCCTCAGAATGGGGAAAAATATTTGGGAATCATATATCTGATAAGGGATTCATATACAAAATACATTTAAAAAGTCATACTACTCCATAACAAAAAATCAAATAACCTAATTAAAAAATGGCAAAGGATTTACATAGACATTCAAATGCATTCAAATCTTCTTTATCTCAAAGAAGACATACACAAATGGCCAATAAGTATATGAAAACATGCTCAACATAGTTAGCTATTAGGAAGATGCAAATCAGTAACACAGTACATAACAGATACTACTACACACCCATTAGAATGGTTACTATTAAAAAAAAAAAAACCCAGAAAATAACAAATTCTGGCAAGGATGGAGAGAAATCGGTAACTTTAGACATTGCTCTTGAAATGTAAAATGGTGCAGCTATTTTGGAAGACAGTTTGGTATTTCTTTAAAATGTTAAACATAGTTACCATATGATCCAGGAATTCCACTCCTAAGCATATACTCATGAAAATTGAAAACATATGTCCACACAAAGACGTGTGTACCAATGTTTATAGCAGCATCATTTCTAATAGCCAAAAAGTGGAAGCAACCTAAATGTACATCAACTGATGACTGGTAAATAAAATGTGGTATATACATAAAATGCAATGTGATTCAGCCATAAAAAGGAACAAAGTACAGACACATGTGAACACATTTGTGAGAACATGCTACATAAAGACATCCAGTCACAAAAGGCCATGTATTTTCTGATTCTACTTATATAAAAAGTTCTGAATAGGCAAGTTTGTACGCTGAAAGTAGATTAGCAGTTTAACGCAAGGGTGGAGAGGGATAGGAATGGGGGTGACTGCTATTGGATAGGAGTTTCTTAGGGAGGTGAGGCAAATGTTCTGAACAGATTATGGTAATGTTTGCATGACTCCCTGAATACACTGAAACTATTGCATTATACATTTTAAATGGTTGAATTTTGTGCAATGTGAATTATACCTCCAATATGCTTTAAAAAAGAAAATACTCGAGTTGGTGGAATATCACAAAGGCAAGCAGAGAGCTGGAATGGTATAAAACAACTTCAAAGAATGGCCAGTTGCCTAACTGCCTGGAGAAAAGGATGAGTGTGTGTTGGGGGGATGGTGTGTAGTGAGAAAGTAAATTAGAAATGCAGAATGCAGACCAACATCTGCTTGTGGAGCTCACTCTGATGACATCACTCTGCCTAATGAGTAATGGGAATCAATGAAAACTTCTGAGCAAGAGAGTAATGTGATCCAAACAGTGCTGTTAGAAGATTTATTTTGGTATGGCAGGATTTTTAGTTTCGATACACATCATTCTTGCATTTTAAAATTCCATCATTATATGCCAACATTATTTCTCATTTTTTGTCAATCTGGTCCTTCTACAGGAATTGCCGTTTCTCATATTTAAACTGTGTATATCTTTCCTTATTCAGTTCACCCCAGTTGGAACTTGCTCTTCCCTGCCCTCTACTATATTTTGAGGCTGAATTTGAAACACATTTCTCTAGAAACCTTCCCCAGTTACTCCTATTGAATTTGGATCACTACGTCTCTTTGTCAGCATATATGCATGTTGATGTATTACTATACATAACAAATGTTATTCACTTATACATAATATATATATAACAAATATAACAAATATTCGTTATACATACATGTAATTATGTCATTTTTAATATATGTTTTCCTAATATAAATTAAAGGTTAGTGCTACTAATTTCTGTGGAATGTGTCCTGAGTAGTTATAGGATTCAGTGTCTAAAAAGTCACTCAGAAATGTTCTAGCTAGCAAAATCCTCAGGGAGGGTCACATTCCTTTGGTATACTCTTCCTCCAGATCATCTGGCCAAATCTAATTTTCTCTGAGCGACATTTAATGGCTATATTCTCAATTTTCAGAATGTGCTATCTATAATATACACTCCCAGATGGTCCTATTGTTACAATAATATTACTAAATGCTCACATCTTTCTAACTAACTTTCTCTCCTTCTGACACCTTCTGACTAGTGCTACATCCCAATCACATTGGCATGGTGATGATAAGAGTTGCTTGGAAAACTAAGTACCTTGTTACTGTAACCTCATTGCAGGTGCTGGGAACAACTGCATTAGGCACAAAGTGAGTTCTCATTCAATGTCATGCTCAGGAAGTGTATACCACAGCTTCTTGGTTGCTACCTGGCTTCATTATTAAAACATTTCTAGTTAGTGAGAAGAATGGCCATCATAATCTTTCCTGGTGCATGGGACCTATAACGATGGGTCTTCTTGGGAGACAAGAGTACCTTGCAGATTTAATTAAGACATAGTGCACATCACTGGGGTCTCTACTAGGTATTTACCCCAAAGATACAAATGTAGGGATCCAAAGGGGTACATGCACCCCGATGTTTATAGCAGCAATGTCCACAATGGCCAAACTGTGGAAAGAGCCAAGATGTCCATCGACAGATGAATGGATAA
>NW_027763031.1:0-297 GCF_054177405.1 Leptonychotes weddellii
GAAGTAATATGTTTTTAAAAATTAGAACATGACTTGGGAAGATGCCAGAAGGATGGAAAGTTCATTTGAGCCTTATGCCTAGTGGAGAGAGAAAGGTGAATTATAAAGGAGGGCAGCACATGAACAAAATGGACATTGGAAACTGCTTCAACGTCTAGGAGATGGTGAATAGTTTAGTGTGGAGTGTGTGTGAGTTGGGAGCCGTGGAGCGGCAGGCAGAGGGAGAAGCAGGCTCCCCACTGAGCAAGGAGCCCAATGTGGGACTCGATCCCAGGACCCTGGGACCATGACCTGAGC
>NW_027763032.1:0-297 GCF_054177405.1 Leptonychotes weddellii
AAAGGAAAAAAACAAATAAATAAAATGAGTTTGGGTGTGTTTCCTCCTAATTTTGGAAGAGTTTGAGAGGATTGGTATTAATTCTTCTTTAAATATTCAGTAGAATGTACCTATGAAGACATCTAGTCCTGGCCTTTTCTTTGTTGAGAGTTTTTTGCTTACTGATTTAATCTCCTTACTAGTAATTGGTCTGTTCAGATTTTCTATTTCTTCATGATTCAATCTTGGTAGGTTATATGTTTCTAGGAATTTATCAATTTCTTCGAGGTTATCTAATTTGTTGGCATATAAGTGTTT
>NW_027763033.1:0-297 GCF_054177405.1 Leptonychotes weddellii
CATTATTCTCTATGCTTTTTAAAGGGAGAGGAGAGTTTGGTGAAAAGGAGATATGGTTAATCTTTTACTGAGCCTCATTTATAAATTAAACTTTTTCATAGTATATATGTACAGGAAAAAACATAGTATATATAGGGTTCAGTACTATCTGCGGTTTCAGGCATCAGGGTCTTGGAACATATCCTCTTAGCTCTAAGACTGTTGAACTGGGCAGCTGACCTCTTATTAACCGGAAGATAATATATGTGTATTGTTTAGGCCACCATGTTTGTGATAAATTGTTGTAGCAGCAATAGA
>NW_027763034.1:0-297 GCF_054177405.1 Leptonychotes weddellii
TCACCATGCTATACATTAGATCCCCAGAATTTATTCATCTTATAACTGAAAGTTTGTACCCTTTAACCAATATCTCCCCATTTTCCCCCTCCTTAGCCCCTGGCAACCACCATTCTATTCTCTGTTTTTATGTGTTTGATATTTATTTACATTCTACATATCTAAATACATGATATCATATATATAAATATATATATATTTTCCCACATATATCCATTCATATATAAATGTGAATATTTATATCTCTATACATCTGTATGTGTATAACATACAGTTTCCACAGTTTCTTTACCCATC
>NW_027763035.1:0-297 GCF_054177405.1 Leptonychotes weddellii
TACAGGTAGTTTATTTAGGAGGTGGTCCCAGGAAATATGCTAACTATCTGCCTGTTTGTCCTTCATCCATTATCCACCATCCATCCATGCACCCATCCATCCATGTATGCATGCACTCATCCATGCATGCATGAATTCATTCATTCATCTATCCATCCTTCCACCCATCCATCCATCCATCCATCCACCCAACCATCCATCCATCCATCCATCCACCCACCCACCCAACTATACATACATACATATGCCCAACCAACCATCCATCCATCCATCCATCCATCCACCCACCCAACCATA
>NW_027763036.1:0-297 GCF_054177405.1 Leptonychotes weddellii
GAGCTAAATAAATAATTTTTACTCTTGATTTGTGTATTTGTGTATACGTGTGTGGGTATATTGGTGTGTCAAATCAAAATTGTCAAATATTTAGGTCTTGGAAACTTTCTTTTAAAAACTACATCTTGGGGGGGGCGGAGCAACATGGCGGAGGAGTAGGAGACCTGGATTTCGTCTCCTCTCAGGAATTCAGCTGGATGGGGATCAAACCATTCTGAACACCTACAAACTCAACAGAAGATCGAAGAAAAGAAGAGCAACAACTCTCTCGTCAGAAAAGCGACCACTTTCTGGAAG
>NW_027763037.1:0-297 GCF_054177405.1 Leptonychotes weddellii
CCATCCATCCATCCATCCATCCATCCATCCATCCATCCATCCATCCACTCATTCATTCAGCCACTCATCCATCCATCCATCCATCCATCCATCCATCCATCCATCCATCCATCCATCCATCCATTCATTCATTCATTTATCAAGCAGCAAGCAGCTGTCAGGTTCTGGGAATTCATTGGTTAACAAGCTGCAGTTTCTTCTTTCCAGGAGTTCACTAACCCCAGGTAGAATGTTTGTGGCAGTGGCAAGAGAAGAGTCTAGAACATGAGGCTGGCCCAGAAACAAAACAAAACAAAA
>NW_027763038.1:0-297 GCF_054177405.1 Leptonychotes weddellii
CGGTACTGAAACTCAGAGCTGTGGGGTCGTGTGCATGCGAACTGCAGCCCCCCTAGACAGAAACCCGGACCGTGGGAGTCGCACCGGTGAACTGCAGACCCCGGGGTGGAAACCCGGAGCGCCGGGGTCCCGCGCACACGAACTGCAGCCCCCGGGATGGAAACTGAAGCGGCGGAGTCTCGTGTGCGAACTGGGAGCGACTGGAGGTTTTAGAAGCACAAAGGGCAGAGACGTGCCCCAACCTGGAGGCAGGACTGGGAGCGCTGTGGAGGGGCACACAACCCAGGACACTGCAGT
>NW_027763039.1:0-297 GCF_054177405.1 Leptonychotes weddellii
ACCAACAGGTCAATGAAGAAATCAAAGAGGAAATCAGAAAGTACCACGAGACAATTGGAAATGGAAACAACATTCTAAAATCTATGGCATGCAGCAAAAACAGTTCTAAAATGGAAGTTCAAGTGATATAGGACCATCTTAAGAAACAAGAAAAGTATCAAACCATCTAACCTTACACCTAAATGAACTAGAAAAAGAAGAACAACAAAAAAAGACCAAAGTTAGTACAAGGCAGAAAATAATAAAGATTGGAGTGAAAATAATGAAATAGAAACTAAAAAAGAAAAACAACAGAAA
>NW_027763040.1:0-297 GCF_054177405.1 Leptonychotes weddellii
AGGGAATGCCACAGATAGTGTGATGCAACTAAACCTAAGAAAATTTCAGGGAAGGAAACATGAAAAAACATCAGAAAATCATATTGTCAGATATAAACTTAATGGATAAGTCTTCTGTTTTTCTTTCTACAGGTAGAGCTATCCCTTACACAGTCCCAGCAGTTGAAGACCTTTCTTGTTCAAGAGTGGAAGGTAATCCAGCCAACTTCTCAGCTCTGGTCATGCAAGTCCATAGCGGTTAGGGCGCAAACATTCTTTTGACCTGCAAAGCAGAAGACTCTCCTCTGGCATATACTG
>NW_027763041.1:0-4038 GCF_054177405.1 Leptonychotes weddellii
GCCCAGCTTTTCACGACCTGGGAAGACACCTGTATGGTTTTTGTTTTGTGTTGTTTTTGTTTTTGGTAACATGCTATCTTCTCTAAAGTGAATAGTGATGATCCTGTTGAAAGTTTTGAAAAAAGAATGGATAGAGACAGGAAGGAGGTAAAGAAAGCAGAAATACTCTGATTTCATATGAAAAACCATCTACCTGGGAACTTTGTTTTGCTAAGGAAGAGAGGGGGCAGCCCTGGTCAGAGCATGTGGTAGGAAATGGGAGTGTCCTATTCGACACCCTCCTCACCTCGGCGCTTCGGTCACATGGAAGGTCATCTAGGTCTGCCCCCTGGCCAGGAGCAACATCTGTTTCCTTTCCCGTACCCCGAGGCTCAGGCTCTTCTTATAGCCCGGAACCCTCCGAGGTTGTGAGTGCATTTCAACAAGGGCCATGTGGAGATCATGTCCTGCCTTTACTGTCCTTCTCAGTCAGGACATCATGCCCATCTTTTGAATCCAAGTCCTCCCTCCTCTGGGAAGCCTTTTCTGAGAAAAGCCCACAATTGTGAGGCCTCCTGACTCACTTGGCTGAGTCAACATATAAGTGTAAAGACAGAAATGTTTTACATCGTCAATATCCTCCAGCCTAAGACCAAAGGAACATACCAGTAGTTGAACAAGTTGGGTAAAGAACCTATTATAAGCATTGGGTTTGGGTTTGATTATTTTGGGAAGTTTTGAAGGAAACAGGGGTTTGCTCCAGATTAGATGCTATTACAAAGTAGAGACAGTTCTATGATGGGTATTTCAAAAAATTTTATCTATAGGGAGGGGAGACTAGAATCAGGATAAAATTATAATTGGTAAAGAAGTGGTAGACACTCATTTTAGCCAAGAGAGGAAGATGTTCAGTATTTTGTGACCTTGTTTTTGTCCCTGCTTAAGTAAAATTACAAAGTGGCCTTGTTTTGTCTCCTTTCATCATGGTCGCTGAGTGCCCTTGTCTGATGTTGGTGTTCTATGACATTGTTTATGTCCAATAGGAGAATAAAACGGCCTAGCATGGGTCCCAGTCCAGCTCTGAATATCAGGGGCTGCTCTTTTTTTTTCAAACATTCAGTCCTTTCTCCCAACTAGACTATGATATGCCACCAGAGATGATGGCCCTTGCTTCTCCATCCTTGGCAAGGTCTTACATGGGACATTATATGTAGCTGTTTAGTAATTACTTGCTTATTGACTAGAGATCAAGAGTGCTGGTCTGGAACTTTCAGAGAGCCTCAACTCTTGGCCATTTACTTTGTGCCTGGTTAATTAACCTTCTGCTGTCAAGTTTCTCCTGAAGCAGCACATATAAGAAGTAGGCCTATTTCAACTTCAGATTGAAGGTCAGGAGACTGGTTTTAGTCCTGGCTCCTCCATTAAGTTGCATACCTTGGGGAAGCTAGTTAGCTGCTCTGGGCCTTAGTTTCCGCATTTAAAAAAGAATGGACTTAGCTTCAATATCTAAAGGCCTTTCCAGCTCTGAAATTTTGGAAGAATATGCATTTTCTCTTGCATCTCTTCTACGTTTATGGAAAGTGCTAAAGGATACATGGCCACACATCATTATAGAGGGGAGTAATTACTCAACAAATGGTGCTATAGGTGAGCTGTTTAAAATTAAAGATAACTGATATTTTAATCTTATACTATGTGTCAGTATTAATTCCAAATGGATTATGGAGTTAAATGTAAACATTAAGAAGACCTCCAAAAGGAAGAAAATATAAAATTTATCTCTGGATGAGAAAAGATTTCCAAATTTATGATGTTAAAACCATGAAAATAATATTATTAGATTTTGTAACATAAAAATGAAAAACTACATACTTAGAAATATTAACCAACTTAGAAGACAAAATCAAACTAAGAACATATTTTCAACAAATGGTTAATATCCTAAATATAATCCCGTCTCATTCCATCTACCTCTTTCACTCACATCTTTACTAAAGCCAGGGTATGAACTCAGCCAGGGAGGAAGTGTGTAAGTCCATTAGCTGGGAACAACGGATTCCTCCAAAACCAAATTAGATAATTCTCTCTGAAGGCCTGAGAAACTACTCAATAGCTTCTCTCCAGTAATTCAAGAATGGAAAGATTATTATTATTATTTTAAAGATTTTATTTATTTATTTGAGAGAGAGAATGAGATAGAGAAAGAGAGCATGAGACGGGGGAGGGTCAGAGGGAGAAGCAGACTCCCTGCTGAGCAGGGAGCCCGATGCGGGACTCGATCCTGGGGCTCCAGGATCATGACCGCCCCAGGATCATGACCTGAGCCGAAGGCAGTCGCTTAACCAACTGAGCCACCCAGGCACCCCGGAAAGATTATTATTGATATAATAATACCTTATGTGTATATAAAATATCACAGTATGAAAAAGAGCATTTACCCCATTATCTTGTTTGATTCTTAGAGCAACATTGTTAGATAGCTAATTATTACTCTCCCTTCACAAATGATAAATTGAGGCATAGAAATGATAATCTTCCTACAATCACATCAGTGGCTAAATGTTAAAACCAACTCTAGACCTCAGATTGGGATTCTACCTCAGTTTTGCTCTCTTTACAGTGAGGATTACAAATTAGAGATTTATTACATTGCCTTCCAGCTTTGAACCAACAACTTTTGATAGCACTATGCTCTATTATTGTGGTGGAAAAATAAAAAATAAAAACATTAAAATTTTGTTGTGTTGATGAAAGGAAAACATCCCTCCTCACCTTGACAGGATTTATTGGTATTAAATATCCAAATATTATTTGCTATGTTTTTTTCAAAAGACATTTTTAGTATTATAAAACTTTTTTTTTTTTTAAAGATTTTATTTATTTATTTGACAGAAAGAGACACAGTGAGAGAGGGAACACAGCAGGGGGAGAGGGAGAGGGAGAAGCAGGTTTCCCGCCCAGCAGGGAGCCCGATGTGGGGCTCGATCCCAGGATCCTGGGATCACGACCTGAGCCGAAGGCAGACGCTTAACGACTGAGCCACCTGGGTGCCCCAGTATTATAAAACTTTTTTTAACAGAATGAGTATGAAATAGCAGTTAATTTCTGCATAATTTTCAGAATTACTTACACTTGAGGTCTCAATTAAGTAGATTTTGAAATCAATAAAAAGACTTGGACTGTTGCCTCAGAAACATCCTAGGAAGCCTGCTCTTTTAAAGTCTGTCAGGCTTATTAGCTCTTAGGAGATGACCTGGTCCTTTAAAAGAAGTATCTCTTTTTTGTTCATTCTTTGAAGGCTTAAATTTGTCAGGGTTCATTATATACCTTCTAACTCCTCTCATTCACCACTTCTTCAACACTCAGTTCTGACTGCACCCATGTCAATTTTGTCTATTCTTTTCCAAGTAGCTTTAACCATGTTAAATTGTCCCACTTCTTTCTCTCTTCTTGGGAGATTTTTACTACTGCTAAAGTCTGAGCTATACACCATGTTTATGACTCTGTCCCTAGTTGCATTAGCCATTACCAAGTGGAAATCGGGGAACACTTTGCAATTCACATGGCCCAAGGTGTCTCCATATTGGACCACTATACTTTCTCAGGCCCTGGTAAAATTAAAGGGACAGGAGTCGTGTGGACCTGAGAATCGTGGAGGACCCTGAGGCCTCGAAGAACAGGGAGGTAACCACGAGCAACCCTAGAACCTAAGGACCTTGGCCACTCATTGGAGGCTGAGCATGTCAATCCTCGCTTCTCGACAAATGAGCCTGGAGGTCCAGCAGCGGGGCCGCGGCCCATTGTTGACGCGTCTGTCCCCGCCCGCCATCACTGGTCTAGGGGGACCTTTGTAGCCTTGTCTACTGTCACCTGAGGCGAGGCCTGGGTGGGCCGCTGGTGACATCCACCCCCTTCCCTTCCCTTCGCCTCCTCCGCGAGGCCTCCTCAGGCACCGCCACAGACTGTCCTCCCCTCCGTGGCCGGCTCCTCGGCGGCCCCGTCCACCTCGCATCGGGCCCCGCTGCCCACGGCCTCGGGTCTGCGGTAGCCCCCTCGGTG
>NW_027763042.1:0-297 GCF_054177405.1 Leptonychotes weddellii
GGGCGCCTGGGTAAACAGCAATAATGTATTATCAAAAAACTGAAATGATGCATAAAAAATTCATCCCAAAAGAGCATATACTTGTTAAAAGACATGGATCTATACCTTTTCACAACAACACTCAACTACACGTCACAAACCACCACAGCTAAGTTAAATGAATTAAGCTATGAAATTGTGCCATACCTGTAACATTTGCTGGATCTTTCTCTGATAAACTATAGCTCTTTCAAAAACAGAAATAAATTCTCCCAATTAAGATACAGTAATTGGTGCCTTTGAACAACTTATACAATC
>NW_027763043.1:0-297 GCF_054177405.1 Leptonychotes weddellii
ATGTGAAATTTCTATTTGCAAATATTCTTAAAATAAAATTACACTAAAAATTAGTCTAGTGTATGTGGTACAAATAATACTAAAGGCATTACTTGCATTGCCAGAGAATGAAGACAGTCTAAAGAAAATAAATAATTTTTATTTTAAAATAATTAGAAAAAATACAGTATGTGGTAAATTTTTTTTTTAATTTATTCATGAGAGACAGAGAGAGAGAGAGAGGCAGAGGGAGAAGCAGTCTCCCAAGGAGCAGAGAGCCCGATGCGGGACTCGATCCCAGGACCCCGGGATCATGAC
>NW_027763044.1:0-297 GCF_054177405.1 Leptonychotes weddellii
CTGACCCTCCACGTGCCCTCAGACCTGACAGAACCCTGAGCTACACCAGCATGTAGAGGGCAGGGGGCAATTCCCAAAGTGCTTTTCGTATCCATTTTCCTTTTACTGTTTGCTCCTCAAGGGACCGTGGCTTGGACCCAGCACGGGGCTGTTGAGTTGGACAGACCCAGGTCTAAACCTGACTCCCATCTTTAAATAGCTGAGAAGGCTTAGGAAAATGACAGTGCCTGTTTTATTTATTTTTATTGTTATGTTAATCACCATACATTACATCATTAGTTTTTGACGTAGTGTTCC
>NW_027763045.1:0-297 GCF_054177405.1 Leptonychotes weddellii
GCAGTGCTCCCAGTCCTGCCTCCAGGTCGGGGCACGTCTCTGTCCTTTGTGCTTCTAAAACCACCAGCTGCTCCCAGTTCGCACGCGTGACCCCGCCGCTCCAGGTTTCCGCCCTGGGGGCTGCCCTAAAGTCCTTTCCCTGCCACTACTGGTCTGCAAGTCTGTGCCCCATCCCCAGCGGGGGAGGCTATCACTCACCAGTGGTATAGGATCCCCACAGCCAGCCTCCTCCCACTGCCGTCTATCCTCTGATATCTGTCCATGGAATCATGGCTCCCCGCTTCCTACCTTGAAACC
>NW_027763046.1:0-297 GCF_054177405.1 Leptonychotes weddellii
CAACAGCAGAAATAGTACTATTTAATCTAAGAGTTTTACAAACTGTATAAACCTCATGGTATCTGAAAACAAACACCTAGAGCAGAGACAACATTAAAAAGGGGGAAACTGAGTGAATCATCATGGAAAACTACCAACTTACAAAGGGAGATGGAAACACAAGGAAAAAGGTATAACAGTGATACAAAACAACCAGAAAACAAAAGATAAAATGACAATAGTAAGTCCTTATGCATCAATAATCGCCTAAATGTAAATGGATTGAGTTTACCAATCAAAAAACACAGAGTGACTCCA
>NW_027763047.1:0-297 GCF_054177405.1 Leptonychotes weddellii
TCCGAGCAGTATCTCCCCAGACCGACTGGCCTGTCCGGGCGGAAGTCCTGACGTGTGCTCAGCCATGAGCTGTGACCACTCCTTCTTAGGCTGCCCCAACCCTACCCCGTCCTGTCCCGTGACCCAGGGCCCACCTGTCTCCCAGCCTCAACGGCCCCAATGCAGGGACTCCACAGGTCCTTACAACAACAGGCAGCAGGCAGGGAAGAGACTCCACAGGTGATTACCGGTAAACTGAGGCAGGGAAAGGGAGGCAGTTGCCCCGGAGTATAACATACACGAAGCTGCTCACGATTC
>NW_027763048.1:0-297 GCF_054177405.1 Leptonychotes weddellii
AACATAATATAAAGTTAAAAAAGAGAAAACTACTCATTGCCATCTGAATTCTTCATCCAGACATTACTGTGAACAGACTGTACATTATTTGGGTCTCTCTGTATGTTTGTATGATTTTTAAATATATGCGTGTGTGTATATACACATACATGCATACAATTTTTTATAACTCCCAATGGAATCATACTATAGATCAGCACTTCTCAAACTCAAATGTGCTTAAGAATTATCTGGAGGGGGGCGCCTGGGTGGCTCAGTCGTTAAGCGTCTGCCTTCGGCTCAGGTCATGATCCCAGG
>NW_027763049.1:0-297 GCF_054177405.1 Leptonychotes weddellii
TTTGTCTCCCCCTCTGGTTTCATCTTGTTTCATTTTTCCCTCCCTTCCCCTAACCCTCTGTCTTGTTTCTCAAATTCCTCATATCAGTGAGATCATATGATAATTGTCTTTGTCTGATTGACTTATTTCGCTTAGCATAATACCCCCTAGTTCCATCCATGTTGTTGCAAATAGCAAGATTTCGGGTTTTTTGATGGCTGCATAATATTCCATTGTGTGTGTGTGTGTGTGTGTGTGTGTGTGTGTATACCACATCTTCTTTATCCATTCATCTGTTGGTGGACATCTAGGCTCTTT
>NW_027763050.1:0-297 GCF_054177405.1 Leptonychotes weddellii
ACATCAGAAGGCAGTAAGAAAGATTGAGATTAGCGCTTTGGCAACAGACTTACATTTAATTTCACTTTGTGTAAAGTTTTCACTTGGTGAAAAGTTGTTTTTTTTTTTATTGTATTTATTTATCTGACAGATACATAGCAAGAGAGGGAACACAAGCACGGGGAGTGGGAGAGGGAGAAGGCAGGCTTCCCGCCGAGCAAGGAGCCTGATGCGGGGCTCAATCCCAGGACCCTGGGACCATGACCTGAGCTGAAGGCAGACGCTTAACGATTGAGCCACCCGGGTGCCCCAAGTTTT
>NW_027763051.1:0-297 GCF_054177405.1 Leptonychotes weddellii
ATACTTTTTATCCACTTAATAACATATCACAGACAATTCCTCCAGTTCAACACATACACTTCTCTTTATTTTTAAGAGCTACGTAATATTTCATGGCTTGGATCTTCAACCAATTCCTTATTGATGAGTATTAAAGTTGTTTCCAGTGCTTTGCCATTACAAATAACTGTACAGTAAATATCCCTATATAAATTTGTCCCCGTCCACAGGATTCTCTCAAGATAATGCAGATGCTAGAGAGAAAGCACATGTATTCTTTTATTTTTTTAAATATTTATTTATTTATCTTAGAGAAAG
>NW_027763052.1:0-13978 GCF_054177405.1 Leptonychotes weddellii
AAAGATTATTTGACCATAGAGTTGAGGGTCCATATCTGGGCTCTCTCTTCTATTCCATTGGTCTATATGTCTGTTTTTGTGCCAGTACCATGCTGTCCTGGTGATCACAGCTTTGTAATATAGTTTGAAATCGGGCAACGTGATGCTCCCAGCTTTGTTTTTCTTTTTCAACATTTCCTTGGCAATTCAGGGTCTTTTCTGGTTCCATACAAATTTTAGGATTGTTTGTTCCAGCACTTTGAAAAATGTCATTGGGATTTTGATTGGGATGGCATTGAAGGTATAGATTGCTCTGGATAGCATAGACATTTTAACAATGTTTATTCTTCCAATCCATGAGCATGGAATGTTTTTCCATCTTTTTGTTTTCTTGATTATACTATTTTCCTTTAATTTCTGATGCCCTCTCCAATTCTCCAGCTCCCAACCTCCTTAATAACAGAGAACAGAGTCATACTCATCTAACACAGCATCTAACATATTTGGCAGGTCCTTAAAAATGTGTTGAATGAATGAGTATCCTAAATCAATTGATCATTAACCAGTTTAAAGGCAGTTCTTTGCCCTAGAAACTATTTCTGAGTATACTTCATATACTGATACCAGTCCCTGTGTTGGGCTTCCAGCCTTTCTGTAGAAATGTCTACATCTTAGAGCTCCAGGGAGAAGGGCCAGGTTTGGCTGGTACTTTTGCTAGAAGTGCAGAAGGGATGCACAGATTGTAAATAGGTGTAGAGTATAGATCATAAGCTTTGGCTTATGACCTTACTACTAATTTTAAGAAAAATTACATGGTTTGGCTTAAAGTATGCATAATAAGGTGAAAAATGAGTTATTGAAGCATCCACTTTCACCTTAACAACTTCTTTTTCTTTTCTTTTCTTTTTTTCTTTTTTTTTAATATAAGATCAATATCCCTTAAAATATAATGGAAAGTACCAGTTTGGATCTTTCAGCCCTCATGAGGCATCCACTCCTCATTTACTAGACTCAGACACTTCAGTAACTCCCTGATTTGTAATTTCCTGTTATCTCTGGGCTCTAACTCTCTCCATGGGTTCTGTGGCATCTCCTAGGTATGGTTGGAGAGGTAGGTGAAGAAACGCCAACTCTTCCCTGTCCTGCTTGGTCTAGTTAGTTCCCATAGTATACAGCACAAAGGTGTGAAATAATTAGTGATTTAGTTAATTAATTAATTAATTTATTTCTGAGGGTGAAGGGAAAACTCAAAGGAACTCAAAGCTTTAAATATCATCAGTAAGGATGACTCAGTAGACATAGCCTCATGCCTTAACCAGGTGTCCTGCCCTAAATATTTGTCTCTGTCCAGGAAAAGACCTCTGGAAGGAGCTTCTCTTCTTTATATAGGGTCCATTTCCTCTCAATGATCCCCAACCCCTGCCACTACATTTCCTCAAATCTCACCCATTAACTGTGATGAAGGGGTCAGGGAGGCAGACTAAGATTTAATAATCTAAGGTCAAGAGAATAAATGGCAGTGGGTACCCCCCCCACACACTGATGATAATACTCCTCCCAAAGATGAACATTAATTATGAGAGAAATATTACAGATGAATGCCTTAAAGAGAAATGAGTTATTTTTCTAACTTCCACATAATTTGCAAGACAACACTCTCTCCAGCAGTCTGGACATCTTATTATTTTGCAGAAAATACATAATTCCCTTTTTTCCATCCTATCCCCACCTTCATCCTTCTGCTCATGCCATTTTAAATTGCACTCTTTGGGCCTGCTTAGAATAAGAGAAGGGGCTATTATAGGGCCAGGTCCTCATCCAAGGCTGCTCTTTAATAGAAAGATGCTTCATGATTGCTGTCCCATTAAGGAATAGATTAACTCCTTATCTGAGAGTCCGCCTTACCCTCAGTTTCTAACTAGCAGGAAGGGAGCCCATGGATTAATCTTCCCCTTGTATGATATAGGTAATTGATGGTCTTTGTGCACAATAGCCAGGTCACATGATCTAACAAAGGATTTATTTTTTTCTGACTCATGCTTCACTTTCATTGTCTTACAAAAGAATAAAAATCAAGCTGAATTTAAATATTTTGTGCTGGGTTTAACTGATCACTGTTCCCAAAGAAAAGAAAATTATACAAACTCTCCTAGAAAATTCAGCCAGCATGGTCATCTTAACTTTATGATATATACTCCAGTTAATTAAGAAAAATGTTCAAGTCATTAAAGAAATCTTAAAAAAGAAAATCTTGAATATGTGGCCATGTATCCCGGTGAGGCTAAAATTGGTGAAAGACAGAGCTGAATGCCAAATGATAATTTCTGCTAAATAATTCAGGCCATCTGAACTCTGATATTTTACTTACTTAAATGAGTATAATGGTTACAATTAGAGACTGTCTCCCTCATGGTGACAGACACAATGTGCTCTCACCTCATCGTAGACCCTGTTTTCCTTGGGTAACTCACATTTGTACATGTGTCCTGTATTCCCTGTGTCTGGCACTAGTAGCCACTAAATAAATGTAGGTTGAAGTCCGTAACTAAAAATGTTTTGATGATGATTGTCATGAACAAAAAAAAGGTTGCAGAGCAAAAACTAGACATTTCAATGAGAAAGCACGTACTGCATGGAGCACTGGGTGTTATACACAAACAATGAATAATGGAACACTACATCAAAAACTAATGATGTAATGTATGGTGATTAACATAACATAATTAAAAAAAAGTCTATGGTATATCTTATTTTCAACAGAATGGAATGGGAAAAAAGAAATTTTAGGACTCGGGGTTCCCTCTAATGTTATTTTTTTTTCTTTCTTCCTTGTAGGGAAGTGACGCTGATATGGTGGATAAGAATAAGTGCTGTACACTCTGTAACATGTCCTTTACCTCGGCAGTGGTGGCTGACTCACATTATCAAGGCAAAATCCATGCCAAAAGGTTAAAACTGTTGCTAGGAGAGAAAACCCCACTAAAGACCACAGGTATGTGTGTGAACAATGACCACAGGAGACACTGAAGTCGGAGCGCTGCGCCTGTCCCGTTAATTGTGCTCCCTCTTCAGAAGAGGCTGCCTGAATAGAGTCTAAAAGTAGATGTCCTTCAAAACCTAAAGGGGTGGGCAGGTAGCCCAGCAGACCTTGCTGTCCTAAGACTATTAAATACAATTGCAGGTGCTCATTCTCTCACCCTGGCTCCGTCAGATTAGTAATTCAGCAGCTGGCGTCTTCTGCAAGGCTGTTTGCATCCTGCAAGATGTTGTCTATCATATTTATTATATCTTATGTAAGATACTGTACCTATTATATAATGAATGCTGTTCTTCTGTAGCTTCAGTGTGTAATCCGTATGGGTAACAGGTGGTGTTTTGTGTCTAGTGGGTCGATTCACTGCCTGCGCTTGTGTAATGCAGGCTATCATCCTGCCCTTATCTTGGTGAGGGTGGGCACGAGGAAAACTGTGGTCTTTAAAAACAGTTTCCTTTGCAGACAACTAAGGTGTTTTTTATTCCCCACCCCCACCCCTGAGGTGACAATTCCTGTTGTTGTCTGTAATTCAAGCCTGTTAACTTTCACAACAAAAAGCTTAAATATTGATAAAAGATCATTTGACCCTGTAATTGCTTAACTAAAATAATTCTTCATAAGTCTATCCAATTATGAAACTAAAATACTGTTATAATTGAATCGAGTTAGACTATTTGGAAAAAGTTTAAATTATGATGAAGATGTTGCCAGGCTGGGTTATAATCCCAAGAAGTTGGGGTATATTTCATGATGTCTACTCTTCCAATGCAATTAAAATTTAGCAGTGCATTTTATCTGTCTAATGAATCGTGCATAAATCGTGGGCATAATTATTTTTTAAATGGTATTTTGGAGATTGGAGAGAGCCTAAAACAATACTTGGCTTTTATTCTCACCAGTGTTTTCCTTAGGAAAAATATCTTCTTTCACCTAGAGAATAGCAAGTAATCTTCCCACTGTATTTTTCTATTCAGTTTAACTAAAGGGTATTGTTTTTGTAAAGGTGACTATGATATTCAGATATAGGACAGGGTTGCAAAACACCTGAAATCTGGAGCTTAGCTCGGCTTTTTCCTGGGCACACTCCGTGTGCTAGCATTTTATAAGCAGTCACTCGGTTGAAACTCCTGATTCTTGCTCTCTAAAAGGTTGGATATTCACCTTGTAACCTACTCCCCACCAAATTTCCTAAAATAGACACCTCAAAGAAATAGTCACTGGAAAATTTTTACCTGTTTTCCACGAATGAGTAACTAGCCCATTTGTTCTTTCTGCCTAAGCAGAGAATTGCTGTTAAATTGAATTTTGGACGTAGTGATGGAAGAGGGGAAGCTCTATCTTTGTTTATCATGTCAATTAGCAAAGGGGAGAGTTATTATTTCTGTAAAAAAAAAATCACCACATGGCACAAATGGTTCTTTGTGAATTTAAATATATCCTCCAGATAACCAAGCACCAGTTTGTTTTCCTGAATTCAAATACCCTACGAGCTGGTAAATATAACTTGGGGGTAATTTGTTAGTTCCCATCAGTATATTCCAAAGGAAAAATCAAGAGCACTTAAACTGCAACCTTTACTTCATGACTTTGTCTTGATGTCCACAGAGCTGGCCCAGTCCTCAGTGTGACCAAAGTCACGGTGCCAGATAGGCCAGAAGGGGATGGGGGTGGGGTGGGAAGTAAGTAGCTCTATCAGCTTGTAGCTTGAGCTGGGGAAACAGATTTCAGCTGCTTTATGCCAGAATCTCCCTTCCTCATCTAACTCACAGTGCCCAGGCTGCACATTCCCCTTCTGGAGCTTAGGCTCTCATCCGTTCTCTTTAAAGCTGCTTGGACCCGAAAGGGTCTTGGAGGATAGCAACACCAGACAGAATTAGAGAGTCTGGGAGCTAAATTGTTCCCTGGGCTTGGGTTGGTGTTAACCCAGCTGCTGGCAGGGACCAGAGGAAGCAGTGTGTCCTGCTAGGGCCAGGTGAGTCATTAGGTACAAGGATAAGCAGAGGGTAGGCATTGGGAGGTGTGGCAGAGGATACGATTTGAAGGCTTAATGGGAGAATGGTACCTAGCAATGGAGAGTCTAGGGACAGAGATCCTGCAGAGAACAAGCTGGGTACTGGCATTGGGAAGGTCTGCTAGGTGGTAGCAGGGCCCTGGCTGCAGGCTGGTGAAAGTAAAGGCTGTTAGAGTGTGACAGGGCACCATAATTTAAGACAAGAGGACTGGGATAGAAGTCAAGTGTAAGGAACAAATCAGGAACCTGGTGACCAGACTGAGGATATAGGTTGAAGCTTGATCTCAAATACAAATTCACATGATATAAGTAAGGATAAGGACCAAGAGGCACGAGAAAAGAACACCTAGGCCATGGGCTTCCTGAGCTACTAAGTTCAATCTCTCCAGCTCCCTGAATAGAGTCAGGATGACCTGCCATCCTTCCTTGCTGCCTGAGGCCAAGCCCAGTGACCATTCTTGAAGGACGTCACCCTCTAAGCTGTGGCTGCCCTATGCACATCTAGGAACAGCTCTGCCTAATCAACCAGCTTGGCTTGAAATTATTTCTGTAATGAAAACAAAAGGGGTAAAAAAAGAACATATAAAACCCAAACTGACTGGATTAAGATGCTAGAGAGAAGCAAGTCCCCTGCTCAGGTATGCCATGCAAGCTACCCCTCCCAGAATCACAGGCTCTTGAACTGTAGTGATTTCTGGGTAGGGATAATTGAAGCACAACTCAGTGCTTCCCCTAGCTACTCTGTCTGATGAGGGTGAGCAATTGGTGTCTGTGAATCATTACCTTTCCACCTACTCAAGATGTGCTTTGATCAAGCATCAACTGGATATCTTGCAGAATTATTGCAGTTAGAGTTGTCTTCTCCAGATGGGAACATGTTTACTAGAATTTCTGAAATGCTTGACAGAGCTGTTGGCACAAATACCAGCTCCCATTCTTGTTGTTTAGTGTGCTTCAGAATCTCTGTTCTCGTTCATGATGAAAGCTTGAGGAGAATTCTTGGCCCACTGTATTCTCAAAGGGTCAGCAGACCTCAGCATGGAGGTCTAGCCCAGATTGGAGGCTGGCCGGGGTTGCCACACCATGAGAAGGATTTAGAGGAGGTATAGTCCAGAGGTTGGAACAGTGAAAGGCATGACAATCCTCTCTTCAGGGGGAGAATAAAAGAAGCAGAGGTGGTTGAGCATGGAAAAGAGATTGCTCAGGGGCAAATCTTTGGAAGGCTGTTATGGGAAAAAAGAGATTCATGGTATGTGTGTGTATGTGTGTGTGAGTGTGAAAGAGTATGTAAAAATATATGAGTGTGTGTGAGTGGGAGTGTGTGAGAATAGGTGAGCATGTGTGCATGTGTGTGCATGTGTGAGTGTGAGAGAACATTGTGAGAATACACAAAAGTGTGTGTTTATGTGTGTGTGGGTGTGAGTATGTAAGAATATGTGAATGTATATGTGTAAAGGAGTGTGTGAGAATATGTGAGTGTGTGAGAGAATATATGTGTATGCATGTGTGACTGTCAGAGAAAGTGTGCAAGAATATGTGGGAGTGTGTGTGAGGGTGTGTGTATGTGTGTGCATGTGAGTGTGCGAGAGCATTATGAGAATATGTGAGTGTGTGCGTGTGAGAGTGTGTGAGAATATGAGAGTGTGTGAGAGAATATATGAGTGTGTATGCATGTGTAAATGTGAGAGTGTGTGAGTGTGCCTGCATAAGTGTAAGTGTGTGAGAATGTGAGAGTATGTGAGTGTGTGTGAGAATTGTGAGAACGTTTATGCATGTGTGAGTGTGAGTGCATGTGAGGGAGTGTGTGAGTGTGTGCTTGGATGCAACAGATGTACCCAATGAGTGGGTAGAAAATTAAGGAGTTAGATCTGAACTCAAGATAAGAAAATGATTACTAAGTTTCAGAGATATTAGATTTCTGTAATGAAACCAAAAGGAAAGCCAACCAACTGGATCAAGATGCTGGAGAGAGCAGCGCCCTGCTCAGGTATGCTGCTGTGTAAGCTGTCCCTCCAGAGTAGCAGGTCCTGGAGCTGACAGCAGACTCAGGTGGGATGTGTGGCCGAGGGGGCAGGGTGTTGCTGAAGCAGAAGCTGGTTGATACTTGGCAGGGCATTTCTTGAGGGGATTCCATCCAGAGACATCAGCCTAGATGACATTTAAAGTCTTTCCACCCCGATTCTCCGCCCAATGCTACCTGCAGGCTCGACCCACTAACCTGATAGGCAGCGAGAATGATGGCCTGGGAGTCAGGAGATAGGAGCCCAGGCCCCAGCTTGGCCTAAGGTGCTGTGTGATCTTTGGTAGATCCATTATCCTTTCCAACTTCACTTGTCTTATCTGTCATTTCATTCTAACTCCAGATACTGTTACCTCATTGGCCCTTTTATGGAGCAAACGATAGATTTAAAAAGCTTTGGAAAGTAGAAGGTTATTCACAGGTGAGCATGTAGTAAATAAGTTGATGGGGTGGGGGGACAGCCTAACTCCTTTCTATCAAAGACTCTGACTTCCTGGTTAACACAGGGTTGTTCAAATACTACCTTGGGAACAGTAAAAAGGGACATCGTGTGTGTCTCCTTGGAGACAAGACTGTCTGGGATGAGTTCCATGACCAAGGCAGGCAGGGCCTAGCACTGGAGCTGCCCACTGGAGTTAGGCAGTGCTAGTGGGCATGGGGGGTCAGGGGATGGCTGCTGGGCTGAGGGGACAAAAGGGCCCTGGGCATGAAGGAGACCCGTCAGGAGGAGAGAGACCCGGTCACTAAGCTGGGGGGTAGCACCCTGGATCTGGAACTGATAACTGGCAAGTAAATGCAATAGTAAATCATTTTCAAGACTAGAACTCAAGATCTTCAATGATAAAAGAAGGAACCAGACAACCAAATGAGGGCCCACAGAGGGTACAGATCTCGGGAATGCAGAAGAAGCTCTGTTAGCAGAATCGAAACACAAAGTGATAAGGGGCTAGAAGCTGATGCCGAACCTCAGAGGTCAGGCTGCTGCTGCTCGAATTCTGCTTAATTAATTCCAAATCCCTGAGGACTGGGATTTGGCCCTGGATACCCCTCACAAGAAGCTGAGTCTGTGGGTGAAGGTGAGCACTTCCAACAGAGTGAGGAACCAGACAGAGCCTTGAGGATATGCACTGCATGATGGCTTCATTCTGGGATCCTGGGCACTTCACTGTGGCTTTTCCCAAGTGGCTGCCTGGGTGGCGCATAAGGGTGTGTGCTGGAGGGCTGCAGGTCTGCCAGTGACCCAGCCCTGAGGGCAAGATCACTGCCTGCAGGAGACCAGATAGTGGTTTCCAAGGATGTCCCAGTCCTGATCCCCAGAGTCTATGAATAGGTGTTACACAGGAGGAGTTAAGATTGCATATGGAATTAAGATTTCTGACCTCTGGAATGATAATAAAATAAAATTGTGCTGTTTAAAGCCATTAGATATGTGGTAATTTGTTATAGCAGCCTCAAGACAGACACAGACCTAAGAAAATACTTGGCCAAACAAGGCGGTCCTTGATATGCATTCCACATATCTACCTCAGGGAAGCTCGAATGCAGTGTAGACAACACTGACGTCACTCTGGGCAGGGACTTACCTGAGGGACAAAAGGTCTATCTTCAGATCGGGGTCTTAGTCCCCAAATACAACTTATTACTAGACCTCTGGTCTATTTCCATCAATAGCAAGGTGAATTCCTTCTCCTAGCATGCAGGAGCTTGTGCCGGTGAGCTCTTCTGGGCCTCCCACATTATTTCCTCTATCTGCTCCACACGCCTTCTCCAGACAGGTCTCCTGTACCACCAGCCCGCTGCTCCTTCCCTGCCACTGTACTATAGCCCAGAAGCCCTTCCCTCTTCCTGCTGTGGGTCTCCATAGCTTCATCTTCCAAGCATCATCTCCACGCAGTCTCCGAAGTGTGTCATGGCTGCTGGAAATCTCAAGGCATATGGCACTGGCTTTAAAGGGAGACATATGTGGGCCTCTCCCTTTGTTAACAGAGCACTTCACTTGCCTCAGCCTCCTTTTCCCCATCTGTACGGTGGGTATAATGCTATGACTTCTAGTAAGGGTTTTCCATGATGATTATATGAGCTGGTTGATAAATGCAAAGTGCTTATCACAGTGCTCAATAAATCTTAGCTCTGTCCACTCAGGAAACAGAGCTATTTTTATTTACTCTTCTCTCAATGCTGTGCCATATATTTTGCATTTAAAATATCTTATTGTCTATTGTCCACGGCTGCTTCCCTTCAGTGAGTTTACCTCACCCATAAGTCTTTAAGCACTCTTCACAGAGGAACCATGTCTCCACACTTATTCTGAATTCTGCCACATTCCTGTACACAGGCTTGCCTGCCATGTTCTTCTCCATGACAGAGAGTGACAGAAAAATGTAATCTGGTGTTCAGACCCTGCTTGAGGACTAGTGCAAGCATAGAAGTATGGGCCAGGGTACACGGTCACAGAAACCTGGGGAAAAAGAAGAATCAAAACAGCCACAGAAATCTGCCAAACAAAACATTAATCCATTGTGACTGGGTAGATAGGGGGGAAAGGGGAAGAGCCAAGAGAAATAAGCAGGAGATCAGATTTGAACAGGGGTTAAGTTGGAAGATGAGAGAAACAGCCTGAATGCTCAAAAGGCTGGCCACTGAGGCTTTGGATTGTGTGCTGGGGGCTCTGGATGTGTGCCAGGCAGGGAGCTATTAATAAAGGTGTTGGCCCAGCCATCCAGGATGCAGACTAGCTGATACCAGCAGTCTTAGGAGGAAGCACAGCAGTCTTAGGAGGAAGCCAGTGCAAGGTGCTGGGGTGGGGACAGATATGAACTGTGAGCTGGGAAGATCTCTGGGTAAAGATCAGGAGATGGAGAAGGAAGCTGAGTTGGGAATCCAGGGGGCATCAGGTATGTCAGATGGGAGCAGGACAGAGGAAAGTCAGGGCTGGGTGATTCTGCCAAATCCATTATTGTCTGTGGCCTCTCAATTGCCCCTGCCTCATGGAAGGCAGTGTAGCTTCTAACACGGAGCTCAACCGATGCTTAAGACGTGTCACTGTTGCCTCCAGGAGTGGCTGCAGGAAGTCCTAGCTGCCTCTAAATGGAGCTTCTCACTAAGTGGAGGCTCAGCCAGCTCCAGTCCCACCGGGCTTTCTGGCCATAGGTAGTTCAGACTGCATCGAGCATGAGGCCCTCTGTTGGTGACTGACTCACCCAGCGAAGGTGGCATTCTCAGATAGAAAATGTCCACCCCAAGGGATAGAAGTCATTTCTCCATCAAAGTTGAAATTCCCTCATCTGGTAGCTGCCATAAGAGAATTCATAACATGGAGGTTTATTTCATTATTTGCTTAGCTTAGTCCCTCTCAACAAACATCCTGTGTCCTGGAAACACAAAGGTGAATGAGACACCCCTTGCCCTCTGGAGGTTCCCCATGGAGTAGGAGGGAACACAGACACTGGAATACAATAAACCACACACTGGGAAGGTCTACAAATACAATAGGATATTGAATAGGTTAAAGTAATTGTGGTTGGAATGTTCTGAAAAGTATTTATGAGGAGAGCCATTTAAGTGAGGTCTTAATAACCGTCTAACCAATGGGGATTGTTAGGGAAGGGTCTCAGTTTCTCCAAGGAATCCTTAATCTAGGTTTCTTGTCTCAGGAGTCTCGACATTCTCCATTGGCGGAGGGGTTGTTCTGTGCACCACAGGATGTTTAGCAACATCCCTGGCCTCTACCCACTAGATTCCAGAAGAACCCCACTAGTTGTGACAATAAAAAAATGTCTCTAAGAGACATAGCTCAATGCTTCCTAGGGGGAAAATCTGACTCCAGTGGAGAACCACGGATGTAGATTAAGGATTAGCAGACTTTGGCCTGAGGACCAAATCTGACCTGCTGCATGCATCTGACCTGATCTGCAAGCCGAAAATGGTTTTTATGTTTGTAAATGGTTTAAAAAAATCAAAAGAATATTTTGTGACACCAGAAAAATATATAAAATTCATATTTAAGTCCATAAATAAAGTTTTATTGGAACACAACCATACACATTCATTTATGTTCCATCAAGACTGATTTTGGGCTACAGTGGCAGAGCTGAATAGCTGTGACAGGAACCATATGGTCCACAAAGCCTAAACTATTTGCGACATGGTCCTTTACATGAAAGATTTGCTGACCTCTGATCCTGTTAATGATCTCAAGGAAGAGGCAGGAGAGAGAGAATGGTGCTGGTGTGGGTTTGTATATAAAAGGCAAGCATTTTCCTGGGCTCTGCACACCTATGAGGAGCAGGGGGAGGTACCGGGTGGGACAGGGATCAGCAGATAGATGTGACTGAGGGCAGAGGAAAGTTTGAGAGATGTACCTTGGGGAGGTACCCCAAGAATTGAGAATGAGGGGAATCCTTCCCCTTGTTAAGAGCAAGAAAGTTCTCCAGAGAAGCTGTAAGACTTGAGTGATAGCCAATGTCTCCACTAGGTCTAAAATTCTAATACATTTATAAAGACTAAGCAGATGAATATTACTCATATTTTGCCAAAGCCTTAGTATGCTTATAACTCGTGATTTTTAATTCTTAGTTGAAATCTATGATCCAATCTATATTAGTTTCCTGGGGCTGCTGCAACAAATTAGCATAAACTGGGTGGCTTAAAAGAACAGAAATTTATTCTCTCATAGTTCTGGAGGCTGAAAGTCAGAGACTGAGTTGTGGGCAGGGCCATGGTCCCTCTGAAGGCTCTAAGGAAGAATCTTTCCTTGCCTCCTTCTGCCTTCTGGTGGCTGTTGGCGTCCCTTGGCATTCTAACCTTTATGCTCCAATCTCTGTTTCCACTGCCACATGCCCGTCTTCCCTGTATGTCTCTGTGTCCTTCCTCTCATTGTAAAGACACCAGTCACTAGATTTCAGGCCCGTCCTCATTCAGTATGACCTCATCTCAGCTTAACTAATTACATCTGCAAAGATCTTGTTTCCAAAGGAGTTCCCATTCTGAAATTCTGAGTGCACATGTATTTGGCCAACTTCTTTTAACTGATGGCACATGACAAAAGCCACAGGCCCTGAGATTATGCTTGCTAGCTAGTGTTTTTTCCCCCTTTTCTCGTGATAAACCCATACAAACAAGATAACTGAAATAAGAACGAGGCTGTGTTCTTACTCAAAATGCTAAAGAAGACATCATTTAGCTATTCTTTAAAAATTTTTTTGAAGAGAATATGAATTATGTAGTCAAAATCTGAAGCGTAGGAAAAAGGCTGTAAACTACAGGTATTCCCCATTGTCTCCCATTAATCAAAGTGAAATTTTGAGATTATCCATAATCTGAACATTAGGTTTTGTATTTAGGATTAACAAGAAAATTAATTTGTGTTTGTGGCAGACAAGTTCCTCATCCAAAATCCATTTGCTTCCTACATTCCCCAGACTTTGAATTGATTATGTGTAGATGTAATATGCATTACTTTGAGACCAGGCTACAAGACAGAGGAGGGCCATTCAATCTACATTAGACTTTGCAAGAACAAGAAAGATGCCTTTATTGTGACACTTTGGGGTTGTTTGTTATTGCAGGAGAGCCTAATCTATCCTGGTTGATTCATCGTCCCTTAAGGTTACTGTTTCACATATAAGCTTTTATGAATACATCTATCATTCTTAGCAAAAATGGATATTGAGCACTCTCTTTTATGTGATTCTCAGACATCATTGGCTTGACAGGAAATGGCATCAAACTTGGCAGTAACCTTTCTTTCATTTTTGACCCTTAAGAGTTTGAAGTTGCTGTAATGTGTGTGTGTCTTAACAACAGTAGAAGATTGATAGCAAACGCTTCCGAAGTATGCTCCATAGGCATTATAGCATCATGGCTCTGTTGATGAATGCACGTAGAACACTTCCTGGCACGTAGTAGGCATTCAATAAATATTTGTTAGATGAGTGAAAATTGGAAGCATAATTGAGAATAATGATAGGCATTTAAATACCTATAGCTTTATTTTTGAATGAATTGGTTATTTAAATTTCTGATTTATGATCAAAGGCAGTGGTTTCCCAGCTTTACAGAAAATGTCATGCCTGTCTTGTCTGCTTCCTTGATTTAAGGAAACTTTTTTTCTCCTGGTAAAATAGGTGAAATACAGAGTAATGTAGAGTATAAGCAAAAGCTCTGAGGTCAGACTCCATTTTACAATCCAGTTATGCCTGTGTAAACTTATGGCAAAAAATATGTGCATTTAGCTTAGCTTAGTTTATTTATTTATTTTTCAAATTTTTATTTAAATTCCAGTTAGCTAACATACAGGGCAATATTGGTTTCAGGAGTAGAATTCAGTGGTTCATCACTTACATACAACTCCCAGTTAGCTTAGCTTAGTTTAGGCATGAGTTATATGTTGATGACTTGGAGTTAAATGTTAATGAATCAAAAATATATATTAAATAAGGTGTCTTTAAACAGAAGCACACATAAAACAAGGTTCTATATTGATCAATTGACCAAGATGTGACATAGGTTCACAGGAACCTAAGCTTGAATTTCCCCTAAGGAGCAATGGTTTGGTATTTGCTTATTCAGTGTTCTTTGGAGACTTTGTAAGGAACATAATTACCTGTGAATAACAGGAATTGACTATATCAAAAGTTATATTCATTACACCTATAAAAACATTTCAAAAAGTCTGTTCATCACTCAAAAATGAATAAAGATATATAACATTTTAAAGATCCTAGGGTATGGTAAATAATATATGCACTCCAGGTTCAATCACCACCTCCTATTTGCATATAAGATTTCATACGCTGCAGCAGTTCTATCATCTGAATCAGGTTATTTGGTTTGCCAGCATAGCTTGTCTAGATACTTGTTTTAATAGACGCAAACAATACTTTGTCAAACAGGCAGATCTTCATAGCAGTGCGTTTTCTTTTAAATTAGAAAA
>NW_027763053.1:0-4037 GCF_054177405.1 Leptonychotes weddellii
TTTTTCCATTTCTTTGTGTCTTCCTCAATTTCTTTCATGAGTATTTTATAGTTTTCTGAGTACAGATCCTTTGTCTCTTTGGTTAGATTTATTCCTAGGTATCTTTTCCCTGAGTTTCTATAAGACATGTTCTGACATATTCAAAAGCAGAGAGAATATAATAAACATGTACCCTTCACCTAGCTTCAATAATCATTAAGTCATGGACTGTCTTATTTTAACAATACCCCCCAAACTCCCCACTAATAGCTTGATTTGAAGCAACCCCCTGGTATCACCTCATTTTATCTATAATATTTCACTGCATACCTCTAAAAATATGTCTCTTCTAAAGCATGATTAAAATACCACATGACATCTAAAATATGATAACATTTTCTTAATACCCTAAATATCATATCCAGGCAGGGTTCAAATTTCTTCTATCACCTCTTATATTTTTAATATTTGTTTCTTGTTTTAATCAGGTTAAATTAATGTTCACGTACTGCAAATACTCAACATGTCTTTTATGCATTTTTAAAACTTTATAGGTTTTCCTCCAACTGTTTTTTTATTTTTAAATTTTTTTTGGTAAAGTCTATGTTTAATATGGCAGTTCATTTTTCCTTGGATAGTCTCATAAAGTGAATTTTGCTGACTGAACATATGATGATTTCTTTATTATGTCCCTCTACACCCTGTATTTCTCCTAAATCAGTATTAGATCCAGGAACTTGATTAGATTCAGTTTAGGTTTTATGGTCTGACCACTTCACAGCTAGTAAACTGTATTTCCACCGGAATGCACACATTGCCTTATCATCTCATTTGCTGTGACATTAATAGCTACTGATGACCATTGTCTCAATCTATTATTGAAGTAGAGGTTGTAAATGTTAATATTTTAATTTTATCATTATTCCAATATATATTACCTACAATACCTCTGAAATAAAAATAACCTATTTCCCATCAACACTTCGGTTATCTTGAGGTACAGTTTGACAAGGGAAAACAGTTGAGATAACTGATTTTCAAAATAAAGACTAGGTTTCCTAGCTTCTTGCTAAGGTGGCCAATAACGTTTTTCTCTTGTTTGCTTTATAGAAATTATGCATTTATTGATTCAGGTATCTTTGGTATGTATTTTAATGTGGGTTTCCAAGATATCATACCCTAAGGCAATAGCTTATTTGCTACTATTTTATTGAAGAATGATCACATATGCAGAAAAACAGTAGCAAATTTACATACTTTTCTCTACCTTTTATTAGAAGAGTTTATCCAAATATCCCTCACTCATATCTGCATAGTACCGCACTGTGTAACTACCATATTTTTTTCCTACTATCCCTGGTGGACATTTGGGTTACTTTAAGCCTTTTGCTATTGCAAATACTGCTCCAACAAGTAGATCTGTATATACAACTTTTCATATTTTTGGCAGTGCACCTTAGTGATAGATTTTTGCTGGTGAAATCTCTGGCTCAAAGAAAAAAAATGCATATCTAATTTTGCTAGATATTGCCAAATACTCTTCCATAGCACTCATATCCTTTGGCATTGCTATCAGCAATGTATGAGAGAAATCTGTTTCCCCACAGCTTTGCCAACAGAATATGTTGACAATCTCAAATTCTTCCCAAAAATATTACCGTCAAGAAATTCTATCTCATGTAGTTTTAACTTTCATTGCTCTTAAGGTCTTTTCCTGTTTCAGGACCACTTGATTTCTTTGTCTTGTTTTATTTTCTTTTTTGAATGTGAACTGTTCTTATTTCTTGCACACTTTTCTATCAGTTTGTTGAGCATTTTCTTCTTCCTTTAGAAACTTTTTTCTATTAGGATTATTCATATTTTAAATAGGTTGTTAGAAGTTGTTACTGGAAATTCTGAGGTCAATCTGATTTTTGTTCCCTTATAAGTAGTTTTTTTTTTTTGAGGAGCTGGGGTGTGCCCTCAATTTTTTATTATTAACTTTTAAAGTCCAGTAAAGTCAGGGCACCTGGGTGGCTCAGTTGTTTTAGAGTTCGACTCTTGATTTTGGCTCAGGTCATGATCTCAGGGTCTGGAGATCCAGTCCCATAGCAGGCTCCATACTCAGGGGGAGTCTGCTTCTCTTTCTCTCTCTTTCCCCCTTCCCCCCCCCCCACTCGTTCTCTCTCTCTAAAATAAATAAATCTTAAAAAAAATAAAGTCCAGTAAAGTTATTTGAAAATATTAGTGCATGTTTTTAATATATAGATTCAAATACTCTTTATTTCAGGAAAGTTTTATTTAATTATGCTTTATAATATGTTCCCTCTTTCATTGCTTCTGAATTCTTTTGGAACCCCTATTTTATACATCTGACTTTCTTTTCAATTTCCTAAATCTCTCACTTCTTCCACATCATTTTAATCTTCTTCTCCATTTAAAATTTGTCTTCTACATTTACATTTAGTTGAGGCATTATTTTTAATATTCCTTGGATCTTATATTCCTTATAATCTTCCATTCTGAAATAATAGATCGATTCTTCTTTCTTTAGCTCTATCATCTCTCCTTTCAAATTTCTTTAAGTTTTGAACAGCAGGCTAAATTCTTTTTAGAGGATGGCATGTGCTTTTATTGTACCTTCATTCAACTTCTTTTTCTTTGTCCATATTTAAATCAGATGGGTTTTATTTTATTCTCAAGAAGAAAGGTTAGACCAGGATAGCTTTCCTAGATTCATGATTCTGTAGTTTCTTCTCATGTTGCTAACACAAAATACTCAAAAATTAAGCCCTATGGTTTCTGAGATCTGCCTTCTCAGCTCCCCGTCCTGCCTCCATTAAGGTTTCTCTTTCTTTTGCCTCTAGTATCTCAGTCTTAGCTAATTAAGATTCTGTTCCTAAGAATTTCCTTTTAGTTCAGGGCTCTGTCTTGGAAAGCACTTGGGTCCTTAGCCTCAAGTATATTCCTAAGACACTGATTCCCAGGAATTGTCATGCTTTTCTTGACACTACCTAGCAAAATAAAGCCATCAGAACTGCCTCCTCATTTCATCTGTTCTTGATTGGCACACTTGGATTCCCACACAGCATGTGGGCCCTTTGGAGAGTCAGTCTGTGTTAATGATTAGATTCTGTGTTCCCAGATCCCAGGACCTTCCTTCCATTTTCTTCTGCCCAGTTGATAATGTGGGCTGGCCTTTGTTGGTGATTATTATTTGGTAACTCATCCTCATGTTTTAGAGTTTATGAGAATACCTAGCTGCTTGGTTTTATCATATAAACTTTGCCTGTATTTTGGTTTCTTTGGTTGCTTTGTCTGCTTTTAGAGAGGAGACAAATTGCAATGGTATGCTGCCATCACTGCTGGCTTGCTCAGACTTCACACTTGGATTTCCCACGTGCCTGTGGTCTATTGGGCTTTCTGTTGGACATACGGGTGGAGGTGAGCCACTCAAAGCATGAAGGTATTGGGGAATAGTGATATGTGAGCCTGAGGACATAAATAAAGGCCAGAACTTGACAATCACTGAATGTTCTATTGAGGATATTGGAATTTAGCTTCATTATAAAAGACAGCCATGACATAGGTTTATTCAGGAAGTGACATGATCATTTACATTTTAAGAACACACTGGGAGCCAGTGGAAAACAGACTGGAGAGAGATGAGTCTCAGTGCAAGTTTCTGAGATTTCTTTTTTTTTTTTTTTTAAAGATTTTATTTATTTATTTGAGACAGAGAGAATGAGAGAGAGAGAGCACATGAGAGGGGGGAGGGTCAGAGGGAGAAGCAGGCTCCCCGCCGAGCAGGGAGCCCGATGCGGGACTCTATCCCGGGACTCCAGGATCATGACCTGAGCCGAAAGCAGTCGCTTAACCAACTGAGCTACCCAGGCGCCCAAGTTTCTGAGATTTCTAATTGCCACTCTAGAACTTCTTCATCAGTCTCCCACTACTGATAGAAGTGTTACTAGAAACATACAAAAAAATTAAAAATCTTTTTATAAAATCAAATGATACATGAAAATTCCAAAGATTGATAGAAATCAAGTATGTTAATGGCCAATGATTTAATTTGG
>NW_027763054.1:0-297 GCF_054177405.1 Leptonychotes weddellii
GCATCTTCTATCTATAGCATCTTCTTCTATAGCATCATATCTCCTTCAAAGCCAGTAGTATAGCATATCTTCTATCTTCCTGACACTGCTTCTCTCTACTTCTGGCATCACATGCACTTCTTCTGTCGTAAACTCTCCCTGTCCCTTCCTCTGATAAGGACATTTGTGATTATATTTAGGGCCCACTGAGATAATCCAGAATAATCTTCTCACTTCAATATCCAGTTGTACTGAGTAAGTCAATAGTCATATCTGCAAAGCACCTTTTGCCATGTCAGGTAACATTCATAGGTTCCA
>NW_027763055.1:0-297 GCF_054177405.1 Leptonychotes weddellii
GCACAGAAGTGGCTGTTACCTTGGTGTATCATCAAGCAAGGTGAGCTTATGGTGCTCCTACTTCACCATCCTTAGAGGCTCCAATCTCTTCAAATTCTTTTTTTTTTTTAAGATTTTATTTATTTACTTGACAGAGAGAGACACAGTGAGAGAGGGATCACAAGCAGGGGGGAGTGGGAGAGGGAGAAGCAGGCTTCCCGCGGAGCAGGGAGCCTGGTGCGGGGCTCGGTCCTAGGATCCTGGGTTTGTGACATGAGCCGAAGGCAGATGCTTAATGACTGAGCCACCCAGGCGCCC
>NW_027763056.1:0-297 GCF_054177405.1 Leptonychotes weddellii
TAGTTATTCCTCTTGCTGGTCACCACCATTGCTTTCTATTCCTCTTTCTTTGTATGAATTTATTTAAAAGAAAAAAATTCATAATGACTATTTGCAACTTTTTTTTTTTTTTTTAAAGATTTTATTTATTTGACAGAGAGAGATACAGCGAGAGAGGGAACACAAGCAGCGGGAGTGGGAGAGGGAGAAGCAGGCTTCCTGCGGAGCAGGGAGCCCGATGCGGGGCTCGATCCCAGGACCCTGGGATCATGACCTGAGCCGAAGGCAGACGCTTAACGACTGAGCCACCCAGGCGCC
>NW_027763057.1:0-297 GCF_054177405.1 Leptonychotes weddellii
CCTCTAGAAGCAGGAAAGGCAAGGAAACATTCTCCCTTAGAGCCTTCAGAAGGAATGCAGCCCTGTTTACACCTTTATTTCAGTCCAGGGAGACCCATTTGGGACTTAGGACTTTCAGAAGTGTCAGAAAATGAATTTGTGTTGTTTTAAGCCACTAAGCTAAGACAAAACCAACCCCCCTCACCCCCCAGAAAAAACCCACAACACTGTGAGGTTGTAGATTGTATGATTGGAACCAGCTTTTTCTTCCCTTTTTATCATATCACGAGTAGTACCTCCCCCCACCCCGTGAAGAAC
>NW_027763058.1:0-297 GCF_054177405.1 Leptonychotes weddellii
ACTGGAAGCATCATCCAAGCAGATGCAGGTGGTTACATGGTTAAACAGGGTTAGCAGGAGTGCACCTTAGGACCGTGGGGGGGGCCTGCGCCGGGGGCCCCCGGTGGGGGGGGCATGAATTACGAACATGCCGATCGTATCTGCTCACACGGCGGCATCACAGCTCCCAGATTCCGTGATCCCAGATCCTCACAGGTGGGGGTGGCGATGTGGCCGAGAAAGGGCAGCCCTCCGCCCCAGGTCACAAGCGAGCCAGAGCCAGAGACCAGGGTAGTAAGCACCTAGTACTTACAAGGT
>NW_027763059.1:0-297 GCF_054177405.1 Leptonychotes weddellii
AGTCATAGAGCTCTAGAGCTCAGACACTGGCCTGGAGTCAGCAAAGGATGCAGCCAGAGAACCCGCACGCCCCGTGGGGTGGGGGGCCGGGACACAGTGGGGTCCCCGGCAGCCAATGCCAAGGACACTGTGTTACCTACTTGGAGCCCAGCCGAGAGCCCCGGGCCCCGCGCTGCTGGCCGAGGGTTTAATGAGCACGGGGCCCAGACGCTTGGTTTCATGGCTCACCTGACTTCCCAGGGCCGGGCGCAGCCAGCCAGCTCCCCTCCCCATACCGCCAGCCCCGTGAAGCTACGG
>NW_027763060.1:0-297 GCF_054177405.1 Leptonychotes weddellii
TGGATGGCGTTACCCGTGAGCGTGGATGTTTAGGGTCAGAGATCATGCTGTGCTCACACTGAGTGCCCTCTCCGCAGGGACGGAGCTGTCGTGTTCTTTGAGTATGTGCATGCACGTGTGTGCGTGTGTGTGCACTCATGTGCACGTGCTTGCGTGTGTGTGTGTGTGTGTGTGAAATGTGGGTCCTCTGAAGAGTGGGGCTCAGAACAGAGGCTGTGTGTGTGTGCGTGTGCATGTACATGAGTGTGATGCATGTGTGTGCATTCATGCGTGCATACGTGTGTGTGTGTGTGTGTG
>NW_027763061.1:0-297 GCF_054177405.1 Leptonychotes weddellii
CTAACAAGGCTGGTCTGTTGGCCTGATTGTTGGCCTAACATTCTTGCTACACCTATGGAAATAATCAGGCTCCAGTGAAGGGTGCTTTCCCCAGCTGGGGCTGTCCTGCTCTAAATACCATACCTTTGCAGGGGCGCCTGGGGGGCTCAGTCGTTTAAGCAGCTGACTCATGGTTTCTGTTCAGGTCGTGATCTCAGGTTGTGGATCAAGCAAGGAGTCTGCTTAGGACTCTCTCTCCTTCTCTCTCTGCCCCTCCCCTTGCTCATGGTTTCTCTCTCTGTCTCTCTCAAATAAATA
>NW_027763062.1:0-297 GCF_054177405.1 Leptonychotes weddellii
TACTCACATGGCAGAAGATCATGGCCTGAGCAATGGTGATGGCCCCGTAGAGGTTACACAAGGCCTGGAACTTCTCATCTCTGTTATTGCACAGGACGTAATACTGCTTGATGGTGTCCAATGTCTCCTCCTCGCGCTTCAGTTTGATAATGTTTGGGTCTGGGACCACTTTCTGGGCAAACTTCCATACGGAGTCTTCAAAGGTGGCAGAGAAAAGCAGCATCTGGCAGTTCCGGGGCAGCATCCTGCAAGGGAAGACCCAGGTATGTGGCATGATCCCGAGTCTTTCCCTGGAAG
>NW_027763063.1:0-297 GCF_054177405.1 Leptonychotes weddellii
GCGGGCATTTTTAAAAGCTTATAAGTGCCCATAACAGTTGTGGTAGAAGCTGTTCCGTAGATATTTCTAGATGTCCTATATCCACGTGGTCAGGAGTGGTAGCCGCCACCTCCTGGGTCCACGCTGCTGCCTACCCCTGGCTAGCACGCACTAAGCCTTCCGTGCATCAGCTTTCTCATTTGGAAGATGCAGATGGCAAGTCCACCACCCTGGGGGACTGTAGGACTCGTGGGCATTTGTGTACCCCCCAGATGCCCATCCAGGTGGGTCGCTGGAAGTACGAAAATATTTCAAGAA
>NW_027763064.1:0-4037 GCF_054177405.1 Leptonychotes weddellii
GACTGTTTCCTTTGCTGTGCAGAAGCTTTTTATCTTGATGAAGTCCCAAAAGTTCATTTTTGCTTTTGTTTCACTAGCCTTTGGAGATGTATCTTGAAAGAAGTTGCTGTGGCCGATGTCAAACAGGTTACTGCCTATGTTCCCCTCTAGGATTTTGATGGATTCCTGTCTCACATTGAGGTAAAAAACTGGCCTATTTAAAAATATTTTACTAATAATATATATTCATTGTGACAAATTCAAAAATAGGAAAGTGTATAATGTGAAATTTGAAAGTAGCTGCCACATTCTGCCCCATTACACCTAGGTAGCCACTGTCAAGTGTCTGTTGTGTATTCTTTAACACTTTTCCTTTGCATATGCGAACATATAAACACAGGTTTGTTTTTTTTTTTTTTTTTTAATGTGAACGTACTCTATAGATTTTCTGCAATTTGCTTCTTTCCCCCATGCAATTGATTTATTTCCGTACCTACACAGTAATTTTAGAAACAGTCATATTTCTGTAGAAAAAGCAGAGGAACCTAAATTCTTAGCTTTTGTGTGTTTTAAGGTGGCCTCATCTGGGTAAATTCACTATTGTACCAAACCTGTAAGCCTCATTTAACACCATCCACTTGGGGGCAGCTACTAGAATTGTTAGCTAAAGACTTGAAGTAGCAGTTCTCGAATTTTTGCATGCATCCATGTTGTACCACCTAATGGTCTTCTCACTCAGTCCCAGGAGGATAATTTACAAATTTCTTGAGAGCAGGGCTGTGAAATTGAGACAATAAACTCTCTTCTGAGGACTGCTATATCTCCAAATTATGCAACAAATTACCTATTAACAAGTCACTAATACAATACAGTTGTCCTCATAAGCAGATCAGGGAGAGAAGACATAGGACCTTGTCCCAAAGATTGCTCAGAACAGTGGTTCTCAAAGTGTAATGTGCACCAAAAATCACCGGAGGATTTGCTAAAACACAGGCTGCTGGGTTCCACGCACAGAGTTTCTGATTCTCAGGCTGGGGCCCAAGAATATGCATTTCTAAGAAGTTCCCAAATTCTGCTGCTCCTCCTGGTCCCAGGATCACATTTTGACAACCACTGCCTCAAAAAAAAAAAAAAAAAACTCAACCCCTGTGGTGGATGTCCATTTCCCAAAGTACTTGACTTAGACAAACAAACTTCACAGAACAGAATCCACCAAAAGTCAAAAAAGTAGACCCAAGTGAGGATTTCCATATAAAGTACTCCTTACTCTCCAGCTCTTAAAACCTAACTGCAGTAAGAGATGCTGAAGCCTTTGTTTCTATTTGCTGGGTTGAAAATATAGCTCTTTTTTTTTTCAGATCTTCTTACCTCCAGCTTAGCTAGGTTCCCCAATTAAGGCTGAACATGTGCCATCTGAGAGGCATCACTTTTTTGAAACCTACTGTAATCCTAGAATGAAGAATGAGAGCATTGAATGGTTAATAGCATATTTTGCTCAGACTAAGTAGAAGATCCTGGTAAAAAATGCAGTCTTTCAAAAGAAGCCCTTTTTCATTCTCAGCACTAACCCAGGCTCCTCTTCTACTCTATTATCTCACAGTCTTCTGAGGGAGGGTAATGAAGGCAGAGAGAGCCCTGCTCCAGTCTCAGCTTCATACTTCTGGCCATCAGAACTCTCTACCTTCAGTTTCCTCATCTATAACACGGCTATAATAATAACACTTACCTGAAAGGTTGTAAGGATTCAATGAGACAATATACATGTAAATTACTTAGCATAGTACCTGGCGCATAATAAATGTTCAATAAATAGATGTTACTACTAATACTGCCACTTCAGAGTAAATAATTGGAATAGAGGATGGGGTTCCTGGCTATATCTCTTTCTTTCAATCCAAGCATAACCAACAATGGGCCATTACAATTCTTTTAGCTTGAGTGCTATATGGTCAAATATGCTTGTTGAATGATCTGTGTGACTGCCATATAGAGAACGAACGACAGGTACACAAAGATGAACATGGGAAACTAGCTAAGACTCTACTGCAGAATCAAGGGGACAGATGGTGGTGCCTTGGACTAAAGTGATGGCAATGGAGGGGATTATGAGATTAATAAGAAAGACTTTAGAGATAACAGACTTGGGAATTGATTAGATACCAGAGAGATCAAAGAATCAAAGGTAGCTCTTAGCTTTTCTACTACAGGCAATGAAAGGGATGGTGATACCATTAACAGAAATGAGAAAGAAGCCAAGAATAGGAGGAGTGGCAATAGAGGCAAAATGACAGGAGTTGAGGACGGTCTGCCACGGGTCCAAGCACTTCTGCCAATCATTGCTCAGTACGCCAAACTTCAAGTCCTAACCATCCTCTGTCCCTGAGCCTTCTCTGTAGCCAGTTACATAAATGATGAAGTAGGGGCCCCTGGGTGGCTCAGATGGTTGGGTGTCTGCCTTCAGCTCAGGTCATGACCCCAGAGTCCTGGGATCAAGCCCCACATCGGGCTCCTGGCTCAGCAGGGAGCCTGCTTCTCCCTCTCCCTCTGCCTCTCTCCCTGCTCATGCTTTCTCTCTCTCTCTGTATTTCTGTATCTCAAATGAATAAATAAAATCTTAAAAAAAAATAAATGATGAACTAGGTCAAGGCCTGACAACCATGTCACTACCATGCAATTGCTTGCTCTCTGGAGTGAGTCTGGCTTGTTTACTGCTTGCTACAAAAGGTGCTGAGCCCTTCATCCTGGGTTCCTCAGGTTGCAACGCAACTCACTGCATGCACAGCCACCAAGCAGGCCCAGTGTGACATCACATGGGACTTAGGGCAGGGGAAGAAGCACTACCATGGGAATGCTCCTTCTGCATGCTGGGCTGCAACTGTCTTGCTCTGATCCAGGTATCAGAAAGCTTTTCCTGTAAAGGGCCAGATAGTAAATATTAGGATTTATAAGCCATCTGTAGCAATTACTCAATTGTTCTATGAAAGCAGCCACAACAACATAGAAACAATGAGTATGGTTGTGTTACAAAACAATCTTTATTACGGACATCGAAAGTTGCCTATCACATCATTTTCATGTGTTATAAAATATTATTCTTTTGACTTTTTAAACCATTAAGCATTTACACATTTAAAAATGGGCAAAAATTAATTCTTAATGTATAAAAACAGGTGGTAGGCTGGATTTTGCCAGGGGGTATAGTTTGCCAAACCCTCCTCTGAAAAACTGACTCAAGTTGTCTTCTTTTGACACGTATGGCACTATGGCAAGCTGATGTGTTTGCTTGCTCAGTCACCTCTTTTGGAGTTTTGTTATTCCTTGGTTTTCTCTATGAGACTGGGATTCTTTCCTAACAATAGGATACACTTTGAACACGTTTTGTTGACATACCTATAGGAGTATAAGACATCCAAGTGGAGATACACATCCCTGTCCCTAGGAAAGAATTCAGAGATAAAGATATATATATATTTGAAAGACTTTAGTTTATAGGTGGCAGTGAAAAGAAAGAGAATGGCTGAGTTTTCTCAAGAATAGCATGAATAATGAGAAAAGAAGAGAGCCAGGGATATGAGGTCCTGAAAAACAAGTATATGTACAGCAGTGGTTCTCAAATAGAGAAAATTTGCCTCCCAGACATATCTGGAAATGTCTGGAGACATTTTTGATTGTCACAACTGAGGGAGTGCTACTGGCATCTAATGGGTAGGGGCTAGGAATGCAGCTAAATACCCTACAATGTATAGGACAACCCTCCGCAAAGAAAAAGACTTGGGGCTCAAAATGTCAATAGTGTAAAGGTTAAGAAACTTTTTTTTAGAAGCTCCTGGGTGGCTCAGTCCATTAAGTCTGACTCTTTTTTTTTTTTTTTTAAAGATTTTATTTATTTATTTGAGAGAGAGAGACTGAGAGAGAGAGAGCATGAGAGGGGGGAGGGTCGGGAGGGTCAGAGGGAGAAGCAGACTCCCTGCCGAGCAGGGAGCCCGATGCGGGACTCGATCCCGGGACTCCAGGATCATGACCTGAGCCGAAGGCAGTCGCTTAACCAACTGAGCCAC
>NW_027763065.1:0-297 GCF_054177405.1 Leptonychotes weddellii
TAAACATTGGAAGTGATTTATTTCCTCACCTGATTCCTGACTGATACACCTGTGTGGCTTGATTTTGATATGGACTATCCCCTCTTTGAGAATCTGATGTAAAAGAATAATGACATGGAAAGATGTTCATGAGACATGATGAGATAGAAGGCAAAATCACAAAGTTGCAAATAGTCTGATTCTCTGCTCCCCTTTCTCAATGTACATGAGCCTATAATCCAGATGTCTGCCTCAGGAGATTGCCAATATTCCCAGCCTTAGAGTCATGCTCTCCTCATTATTCGGATAGAATGACTC
>NW_027763066.1:0-297 GCF_054177405.1 Leptonychotes weddellii
CACATCTCTCTCCTCTCAAGCTTTCAAAGAACCAGCAATTTTTTAGTCTAATCTAATGTTGTCCATTCTCAATAAATACGCAACAAGGCTTTAGTTTCAATATAATAGGTGATCTTACACACTTGAAAGCAGTAAATGATTAGCAGGAACATTCCCAGTTGCCAAAATGATTCATCTCTATGAATAACACCTTCAAAGACATGTAAGCACTAACAATGTTTTATTTACTAGCTCTGTGCCATCACTGAATCTATTTTAAAATTGAGAAAATTCATCCACAGTAATGAGTATGATTCC
>NW_027763067.1:0-297 GCF_054177405.1 Leptonychotes weddellii
TCTGCCAGCAAGGCTTCTTCTGCAGCTGCTTCTTCATCTCCATAACTTTATTTTTTTTTTAACATAAGCTCTACACCCAACGTGGGACTTGAACTTATAACCCCAAGATCAAGAGTCACATGCTGGGGGCGCCTGGGTGGCTCGGTTGAGTGTCCAACTCTTGATTTTGGCTCAGGTCATGATCTCAGAGTCCTGGGATCGAGCCCCATGTCAGGCTCTGCTCTCAGCATGGAGTCTGTTTGAAGATTTCTCTCCCTCTCCCTCTGCCCGTCCTCCCACTCATGCACTGGCTCTCTC
>NW_027763068.1:0-297 GCF_054177405.1 Leptonychotes weddellii
ACCCACTGGGCACCGCCATCAACCTCAGTAATAAAATTGGGGCCCATCCATGCCCATTCAAAGCTGCCACAGCATGGTCAAGGAGAGTTTCCTTTGTAGGCGCTAAGGGGGGTGGCGGGCAGGGTGAGAGGAACTGGGGATGGAAGTGCGCTGTGCTGAGAGCCTGTGGCTCCTGACTAGCTGAGCAGCAGACGGAGGTACAGGCAATAAGGAAAGCAGGGTGAACTAATGTGGGGAGAGAACTCAGTGTGGTTCCAAAAGTCTGGCTATGAAGGCAGAGAAAGTTCCAGTTGGAAG
>NW_027763069.1:0-297 GCF_054177405.1 Leptonychotes weddellii
GTTGAACTGGGCAGCTGACCTCTTATTAACCGGAAGATAATATATGTGTATTGTTTAGGCCACCATGTTTGTGATAAATTGTTGTAGCAGCAATAGAAAGCGAACAACCCCTCCCACATGAAGGGGCGGGGAGGAGAAGAGGAAGCAGCTGAGGGGATGGAGAAGCAGCCAGGGGGTAAGAGGAAAACAAAGAACAGGGTGTCCTGGGAGCCAAGGAGGAGGCAGCAGTAGACTGGTTCGTATTGCTCACAGGTCACATAGGATGAGGACGGAGATTCCACCACTGGACTTAGGAAT
>NW_027763070.1:0-297 GCF_054177405.1 Leptonychotes weddellii
TACTTTTTAAATAGTGACTCAAACATTCTATAAATCTAAAATCTGTGCATAGGGGCACCTGGGTGGCTCAGCTGGTGAAGCGGCTGCCTTTGGTTCAGGTCATGATCCCAGGGTCCTGGGATGGAGCCCCACATAGGGCTTCTTCCTCCGCAGGGAGCCTGCTTCTCCCTCCGCCTCTGCCTGCCACTCCCCCTGCTTGTGCTCTCTCTCTCACTATCCACCTCTGTGTGTCAATAACTAAAATCTTTAATAAATAAATAAATAAAATAAAAAATCAAATCAAATCTGTGCATAAAG
>NW_027763071.1:0-297 GCF_054177405.1 Leptonychotes weddellii
TAAAAACAAAACGAAACAATGAAGCTGTATACAATAGAATATATAATGTATAATTTCATTTATATAAAGTTCAAAAACATGAAACAATAAATGTATTCTTTTTTTTTTTTTAAGATTTTATTTATTTATTTGAGAGAGAGAGCATGAGACAGAGAGAGCACATGAGAGGGGGGAGGGTCAGAGGGAGAAGCAGACCCCCTGCTGAGCAGGGAGCCCGATGCGGGACTCGATCCCGGGGCTCCAGGATCATGACCTGAGCCGAAGGCAGTCGCTCAACCAACTGAGCCACCCAGGCGC
>NW_027763072.1:0-297 GCF_054177405.1 Leptonychotes weddellii
TTAAAAGCATATGGATATTAACTGAGGTATGTAAATCAAGGACAGAAAATTAATTAGTAAAAGAAAAAGAGGTGTTACTTGCAACATTATACTAGAAACCTGGAAAGGAAAAACTTGGTTGGATATCTTGGCAATGTGTATATATGCAATTTACTGAATAGTTTCATTTCTAGAATGAAACTAAGAGGTGTTCTGGATTGACAGTAGGCTTTCTAGAACGGTTTAAAAGCAAATTTGATGCTTCTCCCTCTAACCCTACCCCCTCTCATGTACTCTCCCTCTCTCTCATTCTCTCTC
>NW_027763073.1:0-297 GCF_054177405.1 Leptonychotes weddellii
ATCTCTGAGAAAGTGACAGTTAAGCTGAGATCTGAAATGTAATTAATAATAATAATAGTGACGACACTTGTTACTTTCTGAGTGCTTACCAAGTGCCAGGCATTCTTCTCGTTTGCTACCAGTATTCATTCAATCTCACAACAACCATACTCACTTTAGGGTGACTGTTGAGTTTTTAGCGCTGAAAGTCCTGCATCCCAGGAAACCCCTCAGTCTGGGGCAAACTGGATGGTTGTCACTGTGTTGGTACTGTTGTTACCATCCCGATTTTGCAGAAAAGGAAACCAAGGCATGAAA
>NW_027763074.1:0-297 GCF_054177405.1 Leptonychotes weddellii
AGAGAGAGAATGAGAGACAGAGAGCACGAGAGGGAAGAGGGCAGAGGGAGAAGCAGACCCCCTGCTGAGCAGGGAGCCCGATGCGGGACTCGATCCCGGGACTCCAGGATCATGACCTGAGCCGAAGGCAGTCGCTTAACCAACTGAGCCACCCAGGCGCCCTGTTTTTGCAATTTTAAAACCAGTGCTGCAATGAACATTCTTTATATGCCTCTTAGTATGCCATTCTTTATATGCCATTTCTACAGTGTATACGCCTTGATGCAGAATTCTGGGACATTCCACATGGCATGCTCG
>NW_027763075.1:0-4036 GCF_054177405.1 Leptonychotes weddellii
GAAAGACATGTATCATATGATCTCACTGATAGGAGGAATTCTTAATCTCAGGAAACAAACTGAGGGTTGCTGGAGTGGTGGGGAGTGGGAGGGATGGGGTGTCTGGGTGATAGACATTGGGGAGGGTATGTGCTATGGTGAGGGCTGTGAATTGTGCAAGACTGTTGAATCACAGACCTGTACCTCTGAAACAAATCATGCATTATACGTTAAAAAAAGAAGATAGTAGGAAGGGAAAAATGAAGGGGGGTATCAGAGGGGGAGACAAACCATGTGTGACTATGGACTCTGAGAAACAAACTGAGGGTTCTAGAGTGGAAGGTGGTGGAGGAATGGGTTAGCCTGGTGATGGGTATTGAAGAGAGCACGTATTGAATGGAGCACTGAATGTTATACGCAAACAATGAATCATGGAACACTACATCAAAAACTAATGATGTAATGTATGGTGATTAACATAACATAATAAAATAAAAATAATTAAATTAAATTTGCAAAATAAATAAATAAAATCTTAAAAAGAAAAAAATGTATATATTTCAAGTGTTCATGGGAATTATAATTTTCAATGGGCAAATTTAAATGAAGGAAAAATTGAAATCCCCTCATGGGAGAATTCAGGAACACATTTCAAAGCAACCTCATGGCAAATATGTTACCAGAACTTCAGTGATATTACAGAGCAATTCTGATATGTATTTGAATACACTAATTCAGTTATTATCATCAATATTCAATTATTATCATCAATAAATCAATTGATAAACTCACTAAACACTAAATCAAAATCCTAATAATATGGATTGATTGATCTTTTGCCAAGAAGACCTCTTTATAAACGTGATATATTGGCATTTTTGAAGAGGGATAAAGGATAAACTCATAAATAGAGACATCCAGAGAGAAATGGAGCTAGTCAAATTTCCTTTACTTGTTTCCAAGTGTCAGAGTTCCTTATTGGTGAACTTGATCTGTATGACTGAGAGTTAGTAAAAGTCATACTCCACAGACATTCCCTGCAGGATCCAGTAACATGTTTATTCAGCACCAAGGCTGGTGCAATGGAAGAAGAAATCAAGGAGGATAAAGTGAGCTTCCAGTAGGAGAGAGTCAAGTGATAGGTCTTATCATCCTACAAAGTTTACAGATGACAATGCATACATAGCTCCCTGCTGGTTTATGGCCATCTTTAGAAATCTAATGAATATTATCGATTTATTTCTTCTTCTGTATTCTCAAATATCTAAGTTTTAGGACTTGTTGGCTTGTGTTGTGTTCACATGCTTATGTACCTATTTTGATGGTGAGGACTTCGCCTGATTTGAAGAAGACTATGTCCTGGAAGTCAATTGCTTGGGTTCTAGGGAAAGGCTGGGTTCAAATCCTCCTCTGCCATTTACTAGATCTTGATACCGGCCAATGCACATAGTTGCTTTGTCCCTGTTGCCTCATCTTTATATACCTGAGTGGTTTTTAAGAGGATTAATAAATTAATATATGTATAACACTTAGAAGAATGCTTGACACATGGTAATATGTAAGCCCTCAATAAAGGTAAGTTGTCATTATTAATTGTATATCTTCATAAATAACAATGAATGACATACTAATCAATTTTATTACTTTTAATTTCATTCAATAAAAACTATAATTTTTAATGATCACATGTATTCACCTTTCTCACAAATGCATACTTAAAGGATAAAGCAAGGCAGGGCCATAATACATATTACATTGCAGACACACAACTAGCAACCCAAAAAAATACATGTAATTTTCAGAGCATGAAGAGATTTTAGTGCTAATTCTAAACAGATAAAGCATTTGTTTATCTTAGGTAAGTCTTTTGACCCTTATAAGTCCTTTTTCCCCTCTTTGCGGAATAAACATATTAGACCACATTATCCTTTCTTACTTAAAGATTCTGTGAATCTTAGACAAAAGGTAAAAATACAACAGTAAATGCTTTTGGGTCCAATCTTGACACATAATACTCTTCAGGAGGATTTGGCACTTAACCTTTGATTTCTCTTTCACAGTTCAAGTGTTTGAACCTTTTCTGCCTATCTGAGATCTGAAACTGTTAATTCATTTATTCAATGGATATTTCTTAAACATCTACTAAGTGCAGGGCAACAGAACCTGGAAATTTATAGTGATTAAAGCACAGTGTTTCTCTTCCATAAGATTACAGTCTAATACATGAGAGATATATATAAACAAAAAGTTCAACAAGTCCATAGTAGAAGTCTGTATGGGGTCCAATCAAAGCATGGAAGAATGAGATGGTTTATACTATGAGATGGCAGTGGTAAGTAAAACTTTCACAAAGGAAGTGAACACTGTTTCAATTTTATCATTCTAAATCTCATCAGTGTCTATTACAGTGTTTGACACTCTCCCCTCCCCCAGGTTTATTGAGATATAATTGACATATAACATTGTATAAGTTTAAGGTGTATAATGTGTTGATTTGATACACTTATGATTATCATTGTAGTGTTAACTAACACCTCCACCACATCACATAATGACCATTCTCTTTTGTGATGAGGACATTTAATGGGACTTTTAAAATAAGTGAAAGCTTACTAACCACTTTCAAAAGATTGTCTTTAAAGATATACCTTAGATATGTGGTTCATGCACAGGTCCATGTCGGTAGAGGCACACATCATAGGACCCTGACAATCAGCATAGTTTTCTCATTTCCACTTTATAACACTATTAGATTTCACAAAGAGATCAATTGCTTATCAAGTTACTGTTAGCTTGTCCTCAGGTTACCTGATATTGACAAACTATAAATAAATTTTGAGAGGATAGATGTGTGTTAGCAACATGCAGTGAAAGAAATATTTCATACCATCCTATGCAAAACTGAGAATGAAAAAAATCCTCCTCACTATCAGTTAGACATGTAAATATGGTATGGTTCTTTGAAGATTGATGACACTTCAGGAAAGTGCAGTACTGGATCCTGGGTATTTAGCCATAAGAGGTTACCCCAACCATAAAAGTCATATAAATAATTATTTCCCAAAAGCCAAATGTTATCCATGGTTATTCACTTCAACTTACTTTGTAGTCTCTGCTATAGAATTTGTATTGCTTATGCTATAAACTTTATGGAACAAAACTATTTTGTATCTTATGAAAGAGTGCTAGGAAGTGAGAAACCTGACACTGAAGAGGGCAAAATTGAGATTTTTCTATGAGTCTTTAGCAAATTCATCATTATTGAAACTGAATAAATGGCTGGAAGGGAAAATAAGTTCAAAGTTGGAAAGGCAATGTTCAAGCTCAGATCCATTCTTAATGCTTACAATTTTTAAAAAAGATTTTTATTTATTTGAGAGAGAGAAAATGAGTGAGAGAGAGAGCGAGCATGAGAGGGGGTAGGGGGAGGGACAGAGGGAGAAGGAGAAGCAGATTCCCCACTGAGCAGGGAGCCTGATCCCAGGACCCCAGGATCATGGCCTGAGCCAAAGGCAGATGCTTAACCAACTGAGCGAACCAGGCGCCTCATTAATGCTTACAATTAAGCAAAATTGAGTCTTTACTTTGAGTTTCCAAAATTAGTAGATGGGACAAGAAGAAGTGAACAGGTCATGAAAAGGAAAGATCGATTTTTGCAGAGACCAGCAGCTGACTATATTTAGGAAACTGGATTTGGCATAAGTCAAGGAGGACGATTTCCATAATCAAGAGCACTGGGTGTTATACGCAAACAATGAATCATGGAACACTACATCAAAAACTAATGATGTCCCTCCTACACTGTTGGTGGGAATGCAAGCTGGTACAGCCACTCTGGAAAACAGTATGGAGGTTCCTCAAAAAGTTGAAAATAGAGCTACCATACGATCTAGAAATTGCACTACTGGGTATTTACCCCAAAGATACAAATGTAGTGATCTGAAGGGGTACGTGAACCCAGATGTTTATAGCAGCAATGTCCACAATAGCCAAACTGTGGAAAAAGCCAAGATGTCCATCGACCGATGAATGGATAAAGAAGATGTGGTATAGGGGG
>NW_027763076.1:0-297 GCF_054177405.1 Leptonychotes weddellii
CCTGCATTCAGAAATAAGGATGCAGGAAAAGAGCAGAGCAGAACAGTCATGTTGTGAGCCTGGTTCTCAAGCTGATTGCTGGAGGGCCAGAGCTTCCGTTGGACAGACAACTTTTCCATCGTGACCAGGGCATAGGCTCCTTGGCAACCCAATTTTACATGAAGATTTGGGAGTTGTTCCTAGAAGCTCAGTTTAATAATTGTCTCTTCAACTATAAAATGTACGTAAAAATGGTACCTATCTTCTGAGCTTGTCATGAGGAGTAATGAACTAATGCATAAAAAAGGATTAGCACAG
>NW_027763077.1:0-297 GCF_054177405.1 Leptonychotes weddellii
CACTTTTTGTGGCGTCCTCATGGGGCAGAAAGAAGGCAAAAGAGCTCTTTGGGGTCCCTTGTTAAAGGACACTGATCCCATTCCTGAGGGCTCCACCTTCATAGCCTAATCACTTCCCAAAGGCCCAACCTCCTACTGCCATCACCTTCCAGGGTTCGGATTTCAACCTATGAATTTTGGGGGACACACATTCAATCCATACTAGAGAGAGAAAGAGAGGAATGTGTGCATATGTGCATGATAAAGAGAGAGTAGAGGGGGTAGGTGTGGAGGTGATTTTCTCACAATCCCCTGGAA
>NW_027763078.1:0-297 GCF_054177405.1 Leptonychotes weddellii
AAAAAAAAAATCACGCCACTTTAAGAATTAAAGTATTGCTGGTTAGGAAGTAGGTGATTAAGCAGCTCAGCATCAGTGTGCTTAAAAAGTACCAAAATACGGGCGCCTGGGTGGCTCAGTTGGTTAAGCGACTGCCTTCGGCTCAGGTCATGATCCTGGAGTCCCGGGATCGAGTCCGGGGATCGAGTCCCGCATCGGGCTCCTTGCTCAGCGAGGAGTCTGCTTCTCCCTCTGACCCTCCCCACCTCATGCTTTCTCTCTCTCTCAAATAAATAAATAAAATCTTTAAAAAAAAAA
>NW_027763079.1:0-297 GCF_054177405.1 Leptonychotes weddellii
TTTCTATGCTGAGCTCTGCCCCTGCCCCAGCAGGCTCTCCCCTGAGCACCCACCCTGCCCACACCACTGCCCGGCTGGTCTCCCTCCTGCCCTCACCACCCTGATGCTCAGGGGAGAGCCCAGACAAACCTCTGTGCTGGGCCTGCCGAGGCCTTCCGCTCCCAAGGTGTCTAGGCCCTCACAAGTCACCAGGCCCTGCGCTCCGTCCCATCTGAGCACACACCCCCACCACTGTCCTCCCACACCCTCCCAGTCCCAGGGAGGCCAGACCCCCACGACAGTGAGGCCACAAAGCAG
>NW_027763080.1:0-297 GCF_054177405.1 Leptonychotes weddellii
TCACCATGCTATACATTAGATCCCCAGAATTTATTCATCTTATAACTGAAAGTTTGTACCCTTTAACCAATATCTCCCCATTTTCCCCCTCCTTAGCGCCTGGCAACCACCATTCTATTCTCTGTTTTTATGTGTTTGATATTTATTTACATTCTACATATCTAAATACATGATATCATATATATAAATATATATATATTTTCCCACATATATCCATTCATATATAAATGTGAATATTTATATCTCTATACATCTGTATGTGTATAACATACAGTTTCCACAGTTTCTTTACCCATC
>NW_027763081.1:0-297 GCF_054177405.1 Leptonychotes weddellii
ATTCTTTCAGATGGCAAAAAACTGATCTCCACTTGCATATCTTTGGCCAGAACTTAGTTATGCAGCTTTACCTAGATTTAAAGAAAAACTTTATATTCTTTTTTTTTTAAAGATTTTATTTATTTATTTGAGACAGAGAGAATGAGAAAGACAGAGAGCACATGAGAGGGGGGAGGGTCAGAGGGAGAAGCAGGCTCCCTGCCGAGCAGGGAGACCGATGCGGGACTGGATCCAGGGACTCCAGGATCATGACCTGAGCCGAAGGCAGCTGCTTAACCAACTGAGCCACCCAGGCAC
>NW_027763082.1:0-297 GCF_054177405.1 Leptonychotes weddellii
CGGTACTGAAACTCAGAGCTGTGGGGTCGTGTGCATGCGAACTGCAGCCCCCCTAGACAGAAACCCGGACCGTGGGAGTCGCACCGGTGAACTGCAGGCCCCGGGGTGGAAACCCGGAGCGCCGGGGTCCCGCGCACACGAACTGCAGCCCCCGGGATGGAAACTGAAGCGGCGGAGTCTCGTGTGCGAACTGGGAGCGACTGGAGGTTTTAGAAGCACAAAGGGCAGAGACGTGCCCCAACCTGGAGGCAGGACTGGGAGCGCTGTGGAGGGGCACACAACCCAGGACACTGCAGT
>NW_027763083.1:0-297 GCF_054177405.1 Leptonychotes weddellii
TCTTCTTGCATTTATGAGACTGTTTCTGGTTTGGTTTGGTTTTTAGATTCCACATATAACTGAAATCACATGGCATTTGTCTTTCTTAGTCTGACTTATTTCACTTAGCATGAAACTCTCTAAGTCCATCCATGTTGCTGCTAATGGCAAGATTTTATTTTTTTATGGCTGAGTAATAGTCCTCTGTGTGTGTGTGTGTGTGTGTGTGTGTGTACACATCTTTTTTACCCATTCATCTATTGATGAACACTAGGTTGATATGAAATCTTGGCTATTGTGAATAATTCTGCAATAAGC
>NW_027763084.1:0-297 GCF_054177405.1 Leptonychotes weddellii
TTCGGCTCAGGTCATGATCCGGGGTCCTGGAATCGAGTCCCGTGTCGGGCTACCAGCTCAGCGGGGAGCCTGCTTCTCCCTCTGCCTCTCTCTCTCTCATGAATAAAGTATTTAATTAAAAAAAGTAAAAATAGGGGCGCCTGGGTGGCTCAGTTAGTTAAATGACTGCCTTCGGCTCAGGTCATGATCCTGGAGTCCCGGGATCGAGTCCCACATCAGGCTCCCTGCTCGGCGGGGAGCCTGCTTCTCCCTCTGACCCTCCCCCCTCTCATGTGCTCTCTCATTCTCTCTCTCTCA
>NW_027763085.1:0-297 GCF_054177405.1 Leptonychotes weddellii
GCTTCATAAATGTTAATTATTCATTTTCACCTTAAAGAGAAATCTATGATTTTGGTGTTCTTGCTTATTATAAAAACAAAAAATATATTTATTTATATATCTTTTTTCTATGCTAAGGAAACAACATCCTCCCATTTGTTTATTCAGTAGGTGGACGTAAGTATCAACTACATGTTACGAATTGCCAATTCACACCAGATATAGAAAATAGAGAATTTAAGTTAAAGTGTCCAGTTATCAATCCAATCAGTGGAATAGGATGAATATATATAATATAAACATATATAAATCTTGTAT
>NW_027763086.1:0-4036 GCF_054177405.1 Leptonychotes weddellii
GTGAATATCACCTATAGCGGCGTAGCCAAAGATGGTACTGACTTTACAGGTAAGGCACAAGTTACCATTGCAGCAGGCACCAGTAGCACTAATTTAGACATTACCACCTTAGATGACTTACTTAATGAGGGCAGTGAGCTGCTTAACATCGCAATTAGCAATCCGGTCGGTGGTGGCTTTGAGGCCATAGTGGTTGACCCTGCTGCTAACACAGCAGACATGAGTATTGTTGATGAAGCCGCAGCAGATATTGCGCCTGAAGACACCGTCTATGCGGTTATCACAGGCAATAGCAATGTCACTGAAGGTGACACAGCAGATTACACAGTGAAGCTGCTCGACAATGATGGCAACCCTGTTGTTGTCACCCAAGACACCGAAGTGACTGTCACCTTTACTAATGGAGACGACGGCACAGCTACGCCTAGTAATCCGACCCAAGATGCTGATACCGAGTATACAGACGGTAAAGAAATCACCGTTATCATACCTAAAGGGCAATCAAGCGTCGCACTTGACGTTGACACCGTAGACGACTACCTAAATGATGATGGCGAGAACTACACCTTAACTATTACCAAGGTAGACACTAATGAATTTGAAAAAGTAGACATTGATGGGTTTACGGATAGCAATCAAGTTGAGCATGAAAACGTGGTTACTACTGAAATCGACAGCAACACGGCGACCGATAGCAGCAACGAAAATGGCTATGACGATAAAGACACTGTCTATGTGCGTCTAACAGGTAATGACAGTGTGTTAGAGGGTGCTACTGACTCAACCTTAACTCATAAAATTCAATTAGTGGATAGTGCAGGTAAACCTGTGGTGTTAGCCGAAGGTAAATCTATCACCATAACCTTAAATGTGAGTTCTGATTCAACATCAGAAGCTGACTTTGATGGTGATAAAATTGGCACAACCATAACCCTTACAGGCGCAACTGGTGGAAGCAGCACATTTGAATTAACACAAAATGTCTTAAATGATGCAATTAAAGAAGGGACAGAAAGCTACGTCCTTACTCTTGAAGTTGTTACAGATAATGGAGGTGTATTCGAAAACTTAACTGTTGACTCTAATAAAGATACGGTTACTGGTGAAATTAAAGACAATACCCAAACTGTTCATGATGTCAATACGGTTAAAGAAGATACTATTTTAACTGTCACAGGCAATGTATTAGACAATGACGAGATAAGCCCAGGTGTAACACTTACCCCAATTGTCGGTAGTGCAAATGGCAATAATGGAATATATGGTAACTTAACCCTTAATAGCGATGGGACTTACAGCTATGTACTCGATAATGATATTGATGCGGTTCAAAATCTTGCTAAAGACCAGACCGTTACCGATACATTCACTTATACATTGTCAGATGGTACTACAGAAACCTTAACCATCACTATCGAAGGCACCAATGATTCACCAGAGCTGGATTTATCAAGCACTGATGGTGCTATAGATAGTAAGACAGGTCATACGGCTGCTTTTGTTGAAGATTCTACGGGTGTTGCTATTAGTGGCACAACAGGTATTGCTGATATCGATATAACGGCTGTTGCTGATCAAATGTCTAAAGCCGTGATTGAAATAACCAATCCCCAGACTGGTGACAAACTTGATACTAGTAACTTGCCAGCAAATAGTGGTATTACAGCCACATTACTGGGTAACTCTGTTGTCGAATTAACAGGCAACGCTAGCATAGCTGATTATCAATCTGCCATTGACGCCATTTTATTTAATAACACCTCAACTACACCAAGTGAAGTTGACCGCATTATTGAAGTTACAGTTACTGATGAAAATGGGGCTAATAGTAATACGGCGACGACAGTAATAACGGTAGATGCTATTCCACAGGCTAAAGATGATGCTGCCCAGGTAGAAGAAGGTGGTAATGAAATATCATCTGACAGCACCAACCTCAATTTATTGACAAATGATGATAAAGGTACGCCAAGTGCAACGATAAAAACCTTCACTTATATAGTAGAAGGCGTAACCAATGGCGTACGTACTACTGCTAAGGCGGGTGATACGGTAGACACCCAATATGGCACATTGAAGATAAATGTAGATGGAACATGGTCATATACCTCAGACGATCATGAAAACCACTCAAACAATACGCTTATTGATAATATTAAGTACACCATGGCAGATGGCAATGGTAATGAAAGTGAAGTAGAATTTAATATTACCGTAACCGATACTGTCCCAACTGCAGTAGATGATACGCCCGTAACTGCTGTTGAAGGCTCATATGATGCTACTGACGAAGATACTATAGATGCGACTTCTCTATCAGGTAATGTTATTAGCAATGATACTGGAATTGATACGCCGTTAAGTATCAGCCAGATAGGTTATATTGATAAGGACGGCAATAGTGCTATTGCCACTGTTGATGCAACATCAGGCGTTACTGTTGAAACACCAACAGGTACATTGACTATTAAGGCGAATGGCGAATGGGCATTTGCGCCGAATAAGTCAGTGAACAATCCTGCTGACCAAGATAAAGGCTCGTTTACTTATACACTCGTTGATGCTGATGGCGACACTGATACGGCTATCCAAAAGATCACTATTACCGATGGAGTTGACCCCAAAGTTAATGATAACCTTAATCCAATTGTCAAGCTCTATGAAGGCGATAGCACAGTTACCTTTGATGGGTTAGCAAGCTATAACCAATCTGATGCTACTGCGACTAAAGACAGCACCACTACACTAACTCATAAACTAAACTTTGAGAAAGGCAGTGATCATGCTGGTATAACGTCGGTTACCTTTGATGGCACCTCTAAAAATGTTGGAAATGGTGCGCCTGCTACCTTTACCACTACTGATAAAGGCTCATTAACTGTTAATTATGATGGCACATGGAGTTATACCCCGCCTGCAACCTATACACATCCTGATGCTGATGGCATCAATAATTTTCAAACCATGTTTGAATATACAGTAACGGATACAGACGGCGATACTGCTATAGGTACGCAAACCATCCAAGTGGACGATACTCTAGCATCAATAATTAGTGTAGATGGTCAGCTTTTGGATGAGCAATATCTTACAACAGGTAGCAATCCAGATGCCACGCAATTGGTTAAAACGGGCGTCATTGATATAGACACCAGCAAGCTAAATGGTAGCTACGATGTTAAATTCAATAACACTCAAACGGATAATCTATTAAAGGTCGCCGGTTTATTAGAAACAGCGAATGGACAAAAGATTAATCATACGGTAAGTACAGATGGGCATACCCTAATTTTGCATACAGGAACCGATTCTAGCACTACAGCAAATCAAGTAATGATAGTAGCTATTAATAATCCCACTTCTGCTACAGCTGATGAACCCACGTATACAGTCACTCTGCTTAAACCTATTAAACATGGCATAGACCATGCTGGACTACGTGCAGACTTTGATTTCAATATTTATATTGAAGATGATGATGGCGATATTGATGAAGATTTGATTACCGTCATTGTTATAGATGACAATATACCGTCGACAGCAACTATTACTGTTTTAGAAGATAGCACACTACCTACCGCACCAACTGCTACTTCGCCAAATGTCTTTACTACTTCAGCTGATGCTGATGGGCCAGTCGGTGGCGAAACCAAGCCAGTGGAAGGCACACAATATGGTGATATCACTGTTACAGATTTACCCGATAATGGCAGTGTGACTATTAATGAGAATGGTACTTTAAGCTATATACCAATAGCAAACTATAGTGGTACAGATACGCTCACTTACGAAGTTGAGGAAGATGACGGCAGTATAACCACGCAAACAGTTACTATTGACGTACAGCCAGTGGCAGATGCCCCCATTATCGTTATAGATAGTACCGAAGTTAATAACACGGGTACTGCTGATACGCCTATTTATACCATTTTTGTTGAAGAAGACACCTCAGCCCAACTGGGCTTTAAAGCGCCCGTATTAGGTGATTTAGGGGTTAAAGATAGCGTGATACCTTCAGGAGATGTGTTCACAGAAA
>NW_027763087.1:0-297 GCF_054177405.1 Leptonychotes weddellii
GTTCCCCTGCAGGGAGCAGCGGCTGGGAGGGAGCCCGAGGAGGGGGCAGCTAGCTGCCAGCAATGTCTTGTTTCTTGATTTGGGTGCTGCTCATACACGTGTGTTCAGTGTGTGAAAATCCATCGAAGCATATACTTCAAATGTGTGCACTTTTCTGTAATTTTATAATGAGTGTTCTGTAAGTTGAATAAGTGTTCTAAAGATTTATTTATTTGAGAGAGAGAGAGTGCGCCCGTGAGCCTGGGGAGGGGCAGAGGGAGAGAAGGGGGGAGAGAAGCAGACTCCTTGCTGAGCACG
>NW_027763088.1:0-297 GCF_054177405.1 Leptonychotes weddellii
CAAAATGGTTGCTCTGATCCTATGTGAGGGTGCTGTGAGGCAGCCATGATTGTGACTAATGAGGTTGTATTTCTTAAGACGTTCTGCTGTGCTCACAGGCATAAGAGTGGTCCTTTTTTTTTTATTATTTAACTTTTTAAAAAATTTTATTATGTTAATCACCATACATTACATCATTAGTTTTTGATGTAGTGTTCCATGACTCATTGTTTGTGTATAACACCCAGTGCTCCATTCAACACGTGCCCTCTTTAATACCCATCACCAGGCTAACCCATCCCCCCACCCCCTCCCCTC
>NW_027763089.1:0-297 GCF_054177405.1 Leptonychotes weddellii
AAATATTGTTCACAAGTGGGCCATACTTTTACTATGCTTACATTTCCTTTCTTAGAAATGTGGGGGAATAAATAATTAACTTTATTTTTCATTTACATTGTTTTCTATATACATCTTTGAACGTTACCATCAGACCTGTCAATCTCGCCAAATGCTCACACATGTGAAATCTCTCAATTGTTTTTCCCCCTTTTGAGTTATCTCTCCTGAAAGTTCAATCTTCAGTGCCTGTTCTCTGAATTGGCTGCATGATGTTATCCTGGAAATTCCCTTGGTGAAGTTTTTGTATTGGATTTA
>NW_027763090.1:0-297 GCF_054177405.1 Leptonychotes weddellii
TCACACGTAGCCTTGTTCTCGTTCCTCCTTCAAGTCATTGGAGTTGGATGACTACCCAGAAAGTCTCCCACTGCTGCAGAATCAGAAATGCAGGCTCTCCACCTAATAGCCGGGATTGAATTCTGGGTCAACAGCAGATAATTTCTTGCTTTAAGAATTCAGAGAAAAGGGCTATGGAGCAGGAGCCTGATCCAGGAGTGAATTCAGAAGCTCCTCAAGGCAGGCAGAGGGAAGTGAATCATCACTAGCCATCAGAGATGAGGGACTCCCTGCAGCTGGACACCTGCACAGCCTACC
>NW_027763091.1:0-297 GCF_054177405.1 Leptonychotes weddellii
AGGGAATGCCACAGATAGTGTGATGCAACTAAACCTAAGAAAATTTCAGGGAAGGAAACATGAAAAAACATCAGAAAATCATATTGTCAGATATAAATTTAATGGATAAGTCTTCTGTTTTTCTTTCTACAGGTAGAGCTATCCCTTACACAGTCCCAGCAGTTGAAGACCTTTCTTGTTCAAGAGTGGAAGGTAATCCAGCCAACTTCTCAGCTCTGGTCATGCAAGTCCATAGCGGTTAGGGCGCAAACATTCTTTTGACCTGCAAAGCAGAAGACTCTCCTCTGGCATATACTG
>NW_027763092.1:0-297 GCF_054177405.1 Leptonychotes weddellii
CAAAATGGTTGCTCTGATCCTATGTGAGGGTGCTGTGAGGCAGCCATGATTGTGACTAATGAGGTTGTATTTCTTAAGACGTTCTGCTGTGCTCACAGGCATAAGAGTGGTCCTTTTTTTTTTATTATTTAACTTTTTAAAAAATTTTATTATGTTAATCACCATACATTACATCATTAGTTTTTGATGTAGTGTTCCAGGACTCATTGTTTGCGTATAACACCCAGTGCTCCATTCAACACGTGCCCTCTTTAATACCCATCACCAGGCTAACCCATCCCCCCACCCCCTCCCCTC
>NW_027763093.1:0-297 GCF_054177405.1 Leptonychotes weddellii
CAGAGGGGAGGTAGGTGAGGGGAGGGGCTAAACAGATGATAGGGATTAAGGAGTGCACTTCTTGTGATAAGCACTAGATGATTAAAATAAAAACTTAAAAAAAATCCAATACCCTTTCCTCCAACTGAAACAAATGAATTTTTTAAACATTTTTTCTTTTGTTTTTTAAAGATTTTATTTGAGAGAGAGAGATTGAGAGAACGAGTGGGAAGAAGGGCAGAGCAAGGAGCCCGACGTGGGACTCGATCCCAGGATCCTGGGATCATGACCTGAGCCGAAAGCAGACGCTTAACCGAC
>NW_027763094.1:0-297 GCF_054177405.1 Leptonychotes weddellii
AAAGGAAAAAAACAAATAAATAAAATGAGTTTGGGTGTGTTTCCTCCTAATTTTGGAAGAGTTTGAGAGGATTGGTATTAATTCTTCTTTAAATATTTAGTAGAATGTACCTATGAAGACATCTAGTCCTGGCCTTTTCTTTGTTGAGAGTTTTTTGCTTACTGATTTAATCTCCTTACTAGTAATTGGTCTGTTCAGATTTTCTATTTCTTCATGATTCAATCTTGGTAGGTTATATGTTTCTAGGAATTTATCAATTTCTTCGAGGTTATCTAATTTGTTGGCATATAAGTGTTT
>NW_027763095.1:0-297 GCF_054177405.1 Leptonychotes weddellii
GAAGTAATATGTTTTTAAAAATTAGAACATGACTTGGGAAGATGCCAGAAGGATGGAAAGTTCATTTGAGCCTTATGCCTAGTGGAGAGAGAAAGGTAAATTATAAAGGAGGGCAGCACATGAACAAAATGGACATTGGAAACTGCTTCAACGTCTAGGAGATGGTGAATAGTTTAGTGTGGAGTGTGTGTGAGTTGGGAGCCGTGGAGCGGCAGGCAGAGGGAGAAGCAGGCTCCCCACTGAGCAAGGAGCCCAATGTGGGACTCGATCCCAGGACCCTGGGACCATGACCTGAGC
>NW_027763096.1:0-297 GCF_054177405.1 Leptonychotes weddellii
TTGGAGAGCATCTTCCTGCATCTTCAGCTGTTAAGTTTTGAGACAGCCATGCTCTGATGTCTTATCCCCAGCTTTACAGGTGTCAGGAGGCAGTTTCGGCCACTTACTGATCCCTGGATCAAAGCAAGAGTAATTCAATGGCAGTCTTCTGATGGCTCCCCTTTCTTATTATGACACAGGATGAGTTCTCCTGGAAGGATGCTTAGTTCAGCAGCGTCATTCTCAGAGTTATTCCTAGAGGCCCAGTCCAGAGCTTGTTTGTCCAACCTTCAGCTTTGTAAGCACCTAACTCCCTGT
>NW_027763097.1:0-4036 GCF_054177405.1 Leptonychotes weddellii
TCCACATCGTTACAAATGGCAAGATCTCATTCCTTTTGATGGCTGCATAATATTCCATTATATATATATATACCACATCTTCTTTATCCATTCATCTGTCGATGGACATCTTGGCTCTTTCCACAGTTTGGCTATTGTGGACATTGCTATTCTATTGCAGATTTTTAAAAAATATCTGTTCTTGTGATTTTTGTAATTTCTGGCTCCTTCTTTAGATCTCTATTTGTAGATTCATTGTTGTCATACCTTCCTTTAACTCTCTAACCTGGTTTTGTGTGGTTTTTGAACATATTTGTAATAGCTGCACTGAAGTCTTTGTCTGCTACAGAAAATGTCTGGTCACACTCAAGGACAGCTTGAATTGAGTTGTGGGAGTTTTCCCCTTATAATAGACATACTTTTGTGATTCTTTACCAGTCTTGCTAATTTATTATTGAAAAAATATTTTGTGGCAAATATATTGCAGCAACGCTAGATTGTGAATTGTCCCCAAAAGGTTGCTCTCATTGCTGTTTGTGTGCTGAGAATGTTGCTTGGGCTCAATGTGTGATATTATCTCCTCTATGGTATGTGCCTGCTTGTGACTCTCCTGTTTTCTTTTTTAATTATTTATTTTTCAGCCTAGCTTCCTGGGGATCACCCCATGTCTACATAGTTTAGTGGTAGCCACGATTAGATAGGGATTGTGGTCAAGCGCTTTGATTAAGACTTCCATCCTCTGCCAAATCATTATGTTGTATGTATTGGGTAGCACATTCATATTTTAGGCAATTTTAAGTCTTACCCAGCTTATACATTTTGTAAGGCCCTTCATGTTTGCTCTGCTTATGAGTATGGCCTCAGGGTTGACTAGCAGTGTTTGGCTGGCTTGGGCTCTTTTAGATCTCTGCTTAGCATGCACACAGCTTCAGCCCAGCACATGCTTGCTGCAGCCATAACCCCAACTGCAGACCAGCAGAGCCCCTGGCCTTCCTGCTTGCACACCACACAGCTTGTCAGCTCGCATTCATATCACTTCCCACCCCAAATTAACTCAGCTCCTTACACTGTGTAATTTTACTGCTAGTACTCATGGGCCATTCTATCTTAGAAGAACCTTCATGCCCATGGAGCTGGGTATTGGGAGGTGGGTGAGGAATGGGATCAGCTCCAGGCAAGAGCACCAATGTTGTTCCCTGAATTCAGCAGTTTTTCAAGCACAAACACTTCTTAGATTACTGTATGCCCGTGGACATTTCCTGAGGGTTGAAATGGCTAGTTTTGTTGTTTTAGTCCAGTTATACATATGATTTTCAAGGAGAAGATTTGTTAACCTCACTTGACCATAGCCAAAAGTCCTTGTTAGATTTCACTGTTAAATTAGACAAAGCATACATATTTATTTTAATTAAAAGTTTGTCTTCAGTTAGGATGCTGACATAATTCTAAGACATGTCAGCTTGTTGTGGCTCAAATACCATTAGCCTGACATGTGGAAAGGAAGCCCAGAAACAGGAAGACTTGGTACAACCACCTTCCTCAGACTCGTTTCAAATTAAGAAGGTATTTAATCTATCCCAGCGTCTCTAAGATTTATAACAGTTTAATAGGCTGGCAATGAAGCCTTCCAATAGTGATGTCCTTGTCTATTTATTTTACCACAGATTTCACCTGAACTGTGTGACAATTGTAAGTTTAAAAAGTGGGACATAATCTTTTCCTAATAGTGTCTGCTATTCATTAGCTGTACCACACTTGTTCTTGGCTGTAATGCACGTAGACATTCTCAGAAGAAAATGTCCTATCTAAGGTGTATTATCTGACAAGAGGAAAGCAACTGTGAGGCAGGCTGCTTCCTTTGTGTGTGAGTAGGCTCTATCCCTCACCTGCTACCTCATCTTCCCACGGATCCTGTTTTATGTCCCTTCCCTGATTGCGAGAGTAACACTTGCCTTTTATAAAAATGTGCAATCACAGAACAGCAATCACAGAACCTGTCCTTCAAACTCTGCGGCCACATCAGTGCTGGTAGTTCACTTTGTCTCCTTCTCGTTTTGTATTTGTAATTCCACATAATCGTGGCCACACTGCTGATATTATTTATACCCTGTTTTAATTTAAAGAAATTATAAACTCAGTCATAATATGTAATGTTGTACATATTATGGAATATCCAGAAATGATTTAAGTCACCTGGTTATTTTCATCTTGTCTTTCTGATTTGCGTATATGTCTTTACTTTTTTTATTATTATAAATATGATCCTGTGATATATACACTTTTTTCGTTACGTATTTGCCTTTATTTATAACATTAGCATTTTCCATGCTGTTTTAAACTATATAAATATAATTTTAAGCAGATACTAAATATCTTCTCGAAATATATTTATTTAACTTTTCCTCTCTTCTCACACATTTAGACTTTGTTATGATTTTTAGGAGGAAAGTGTGCATAATTGAAATCAAGTATTATTTCATTAGAGATATTTCCTAGAGAAATAATACCAGTGAAATAGCAGGATTAAATGTATGATTAACATAAGGCTCATGAAGCATGACCCACAATGGCTAGAGCATGTAATAGTGACCACCTGGGATTGCCCTTGGCATTGGGAAGTCCTCACGACTTTCATTCACTGGGTACAGCGACTTTTAAATTTTTTTTTTAAATGGTGTGTTTCACTAATTTGCATTAAAATGAATTAAATTATCTTGTGAGCTCCTTCATTCAAACATGAATATTTACCTTAATGCTTCATAGGAAAGTTGTGTGTCTATCAGTTTTCCTTCTTTATTCATTGTGTCCTTCAAGAAAAACTGGTGTGTAGTGGCAATGGTTCTGATCTAGGTGGAAACAGACCATTGATTTGTGCAGGTCAGATCATCCATCTGTGCTTGTTGTGAGAATGGACCAAATGACAGAAGTGTCACCGGGAGGGGCTGTGGGAGGCTGAAGCCTAACCAGAAAGAGCTCCTTATGGTGGAGAAAGGGATGAAGGAGGGTCTGTAGGGTTTGGCCTTGGGACCCAAATCTCAAGAAGTAAGAGGTGTGGCCAGTTAGAATATCCTATCTCAGGAAGGGAGCCACATTCATACCAGACCCACAGATGATGCCTAAGATGGATGTGAGCATATAATTTACCCTAAGAATGTGCCCTCACCTACACATGCTAGACAGAACCTATGGCATGGAGCCCATGCTCATGGGATCAAGGCTCACCCAGAAGTTGGATCTCAAGCACAGACAAGAGGAGTGAAATCTATGGTGAGAATGTGCTGTGAGGTCAGACTGTGAAAACCCAGGGTGCTGATCTTAGCAATAGAGTTATACTTTGCCAGAGACTGGACAGATTGGATCCTGGGACTGGGCCCCCTCTCTGTTGTGTGCTTGGGTTGGGTGGGGGTGGGAAAACTTTCTATTTGTGCTCACATTGCTGAACAGCTCTCCTCTGCTCCACCCCAGCACACTTATCTGATGTGCATGACTTCTATGGAGACTTGCTTTAATTAAGTTTGACTCTACTGTCATTTGTCCTTTTAGAGGGACTGAGATGACTCAGTCTATGACATTCAATGACACGGGTGAACTCAGGGCCTCCATAAAGCTGTGTTTTTTGGGAAGAAGCACCTGCTGTTTGATGTCTCTAGTCTACCTGTGCTGGTAGCTTCATGGGCGCAAATCTTGTGTCACCCTGTCCACACTGACAAAATGAGACTGAAATAGGAGCCTCAGTAAATCACCTGCCATGGAAAAGCACAGATCCTTGTAGAATGTGGGGGATCACCTAGTGCTACAAGAAGTCTGTGTGCTGTTTCCTTCAGAGCAGTGTCATCGGACTGGACTGAGGGAGCAGCATCTCAACAGTCCTGGTCATACGATCCCAACTCACGTAGCAGGTGCTGGAATGAACTTGGTATAAAATAGGGGGACACCCCACCCACAGCCTCACAGTATGTTTGACAGCAGGAGCAGGCGCAGATGGATATGTTCTCTCCATTAGCTGTGGCCTTTTGGAAGTGAGCAAAGTCAGCTGTGGTTTAACTGTCCTTATTTC
>NW_027763098.1:0-297 GCF_054177405.1 Leptonychotes weddellii
GTGGCCACTAGTGGTCCCAGGGACCATGTGGATTGGTGTTCCTAGCTCCTAAATCCCCCAAGCCATTTGAGATTCTATTTCTTCTTGAATGTAACTCCTATTTATTTATTTATTTATTTATTTATTTATTTGACAGAGAGAGACATAGCGAGAGAGGGAACACAAGCAGGGGGAGTAGGAGAGGGAGGAGCAGGGAGCCTGATGTGGGGCTCCATCCCAGGACCCTGGGATCACGACCTGAGCTGAAGGCAGACGCTTAACGACTGAGCCACCCAGGCGCCCCATGTAACTCCTCTT
>NW_027763099.1:0-297 GCF_054177405.1 Leptonychotes weddellii
CCCGAAATTTTAGCCAGGTGCCACAGAGATAAACTCCTACCTACATGCCTACTCCTGAAGCATGCAAAACACAGGCTCTGAGTCCTTCGCCAAACAATTGTACTCCCCCAGAAATACTGGTACACTTAACTTCAGTCTCCCTAATGGTACATTTGCCTGCTCTATCAGCCACATGCTAACACAGAAGAAAACTCCAAGTTTGGGGAGGGGGCAGATATTTCAGAAGGGACAAATATCTTTGAATTTGACCCTAAGTTCCTAGTCTTTCTCATTTCTATAGCTAAGAAAAACAACACG
>NW_027763100.1:0-297 GCF_054177405.1 Leptonychotes weddellii
CTATAATCCATTTTCAACATAATCCTAGTTGTGAAGATTTGACATATTACAGGTAATTTGGGGTGAATGTTACCTGTGAAAATGGTAATTTAAGTAAGTCAACTGATACTAAAAGAAACACCATTTGACCAAGGGATGAAACAGAAGAATTTAAACTCAGTAACTAGAAAACCCAAAGCACACCTTAATGATAAAAAGCGAAGTGAATGACTAAAAAATGATCTTTGAATTCATTCATCTAGGTATTAGGTCAAATGAGACCTATCTTTTGATTCCTCTTTTATGTGAATTTTTAAG
>NW_027763101.1:0-297 GCF_054177405.1 Leptonychotes weddellii
GGGGCGCCTGGGTGGCTCAGTTGGTTAAGCGACTGCCTTCGGCTCAGGTCATGATCCTGGAGTCCCTGGATCGAGTCCCGCATCGGGCTCCCTGCTCGGCAGGGAGTCTGCTTCTCCCTCTGACCCTCCCCCCTCTCATGTGCTCTCTCTCATTCTCTCTCTCTCTCAAATAAATAAATAAAATCTTTAAAAAAAAAAAGGAAGAAAAATATATTTAACATAAAATTATTCTATTGTCACTTTAGAAAGTCGGCTGCTTTCAGGTTTAGCCAATTATATAATTATGAAAACTCAAGT
>NW_027763102.1:0-297 GCF_054177405.1 Leptonychotes weddellii
ATATATCTTAGCTTCATAAAAGATGACAACTTATGGGGTGCCTGGGTGGCTCAGTCGGTTAAGTGTCTGCCTTCAGCTCAGGTAATGATCCCAGCATCCTGGGATTGAGCCCCATGTTGGGCTCTCTGCTCAATGGGGAGTCTGCTTCCCCATCTGCCTCTCCCACTCCCCCCTGCTTATGCTCTCTCTCTTGTTCTGCACACTCTTGCTCTCTCTCTCAAATAAATCAATAAAATCTTAAAAAAAAAAGATTACAGCTTAAAAAACCCAGAAAGAGAAGTTTTCTAAGATTTAAGT
>NW_027763103.1:0-297 GCF_054177405.1 Leptonychotes weddellii
GTAATCAATTGCTTTTGAGAAGAAACAAATTCTGACAGACAAGTCCGAATCTATTTCTCTTGGTCTATTAAGTATTCTATGAGCCATTCCTAAAGGCAGCCAGGCCTTCGTCATTACAGCCCTCTCTGCTTGCTTTGGGGAAACATGGCCAAACTAGCTTTCTGGGAGCAATTATTGTATCTTTTTTGAAACAAAGCTAGATACACATTAAAAATAAAAATTATTAAAAGTACTTTCCTCCTTTCAAAAACAACAATCATTTTTTGAAACAGCACCATCTAAAATGATGTAATTCAC
>NW_027763104.1:0-297 GCF_054177405.1 Leptonychotes weddellii
ATGACACATATTTGGGAAATGGCCATTTGCCAGAATTTTAAATGGACTTTGGGGGAGGAAATTTGGGGAAATTCTTGCTGAAAATCATTTTTCTGATGCGAGAAACAAAATGAAACTCCAGAATATCATTTTGTTTTCTGGTCAGGGTCAAAATGTATAAGGCCAGTGACAAACTTAGAATCTTTCTTTGATGTCGGGGTGCCTGGGTGGCTCAGTCGGTTAAGCGGCTGCCTTCGGCTCAGGTCATGATCCTGGAGTCCCGGGATCGAGTCCCGCATCAGGCTCCCTGCTCAGCGG
>NW_027763105.1:0-297 GCF_054177405.1 Leptonychotes weddellii
TAGTGCGGACCAGGCTTGTCTTCTGGGTTAAAGCTCAGGGGAGCAGCCTGCATCTCTGGAAGACCCTAAAACCCAGAGGCAGCTGGGATCTTTCACCCTGAACCCAACTCTCCATTCTCCACAGCCTGGTTCCACCTCCCAGAGTTCCCCTCACCCCAAGCCCTTTCTTAAGAATAAAACACTCTAGGCTTCTGGCGTTTCCCTACCATTGGGTTGGCAGGCTGTGGAAGGTGAATGCTGGGCTGTTCCTGCTGGTGGCAGAGGCAGAGGTATGTTCACAGCTGGAATTCAGAACTC
>NW_027763106.1:0-297 GCF_054177405.1 Leptonychotes weddellii
CGTTCTGCATGGAGCACTGGGTGTTAGGCACAAACAATGAATCATGTAACACTTCATCTAAAACTAATGATGTAATGTATGGGGATTAACATAAGAATTAAAAAAAATGTGGCTTTGTTTGGGTTGTTTTAATTGCTTGCAACACCTTACTGGTTTCCTCTTTAATAGCGATTTAAATAAAATCTTTAACACATACTTACTTTTAAAAAGCAGCACCCGGCAGTCTTTGTTTTATTGAGACTAGCTTCTTTTGCTTAATAGAATGCTCTAGAAGTTCACCCTTACCGTTGCATGAGC
>NW_027763107.1:0-297 GCF_054177405.1 Leptonychotes weddellii
AAACTTATTACTACTCAGAGTTCAGAACAAAAATCAACAGCCAAACATGCCCTTCAGAGGCACAATAAAATCTTTTACATGTTGTCCTGATTAAAATGGGAGTCTGGAAACAAAGCATGAAACATCTCTACTATATTAAAAATCAAGAACAAATAAACTGAAGGCAGATTCCCTCTGAATGTACTAAGTCATTCTACAGGCTTCAGAGGAAACATTTCAAGAAATACGAACTGAAGTTCCATGGTTTATCTTATCTACTAGTAGAGAAATTCAAAGTGCACATTTTATCGATGTACT
>NW_027763108.1:0-4036 GCF_054177405.1 Leptonychotes weddellii
GGATGAAGTTAGCTGTATGTTAGAGGTAAGACTTAATGATGGATTTGATATAAGAGTGTAGGAGAGTATGAGTTTTCTCCCAAGAGCAGCTAACGAGCTGGGTGGAGATGCCTGTCTGTTACTGAAATGGAGATACTGCAGGAAGGACAGATGTGAAGGCATGTGGAAACAAAGACATCTATTTCAGGCTTGTTAAATTTAAGATGCCTAGGAGACATCCAAATAGAAATCTTAGGTAGTTATATGGGTCTGTGGATCTGGAGTTCAATGGAAAGATCTGGACTAGAGATAGAAATTTGGGAAAAAATTGGTATTTAAGCTCATGAGGATGGGTGGAATACAGTGTAAATATAAAAATAACAGTGGTGATTTCTAATAATAATATTAATATTAATGAAGATACCTGCTACTTATTTACTGCCTTCTATGTGCTAAGCACTGTCCTGAATACATATATTAACAGATTTAATCCTTATGATACCTCCATTTAGTAGGCATTATTATTACTCTCACTGTCGATGAGGCACAAGAAAGCCTCAGAGCTAGTAAACAACAGAACCCAAACAGTCAGGTCCTAAAGCCTGAACCCTTAATACTATATTAGAAGAGAGAACAGACCCAGCTCAGGGATCTGGGCAATTCCAACATTTAGAGGTAGGACGGAGAAGGTGGATCTGGCACAAGAAACTGAAAAGGAGTGGTAGGGAGTGATTTGAGGGAACCATGAGGATGGGATGTCTCACAAATCAGGCAAAAAATGTTCCAGGTAGGCACCAAGGTCAGTGTCAAAAGGTGCTGAAAGGTGGGCACTTAAAGGACACATAGGCATTAAATGGGTGATGAGGATGGGGGAGGGGTTTCCCAGACTTGGGGATAATGGGAGTAAAAGAGGTAGATATGGAAGAGCCACATGGGGTTTGCAGTTGTTAGAGGGTGAAGGACAAGCCAGGAACAGTGAGAGATGAAGCTGGAGAAGTTGGCAGGGGCCAGATCATGAAAGACCTGTAATGTGTCTCACCTTAGCACCAGACCATGATCTTAGCCAGAAGTGTCTGTCCCCAAAGCTGGGAGCAAAACAAAGGCAGGTGCGTGTTCTAAGTGGGAGGGAACTACATGCTTGTGTCTGCTTGTCTGTATTGTCTCCTATAGTGTAGATGTTGCCTGATTCCTTCAAAACTTACCATGTTGAGACCTTTTATTTGAGATTTAAAAATTACCCACGACTTCTTCCAGCACCAAATCATTTATCAGAATGATAGATATTCTGTGTGGGAGATATTCTGTATATTAACATCCCTGTATCCAGTTCTCTAAATTGGGAGCAAGTGTTAAAAATGGTACGAAGGTGTGAGTTTTACTTACTTGGGCAACTTTGGTCACAATCAGGAGAAAGCGATTTATTTGGATTACGTTTATTTGGATTATTTATTTGGTCTTATTCTTCCTTATACATCCTAAGCGTCTTGAAGTTCAGGGTCATCCTGGGTTTGAATCCTGTCTCTCTTCTGTCATTTATTAGCTGAGTGACTTTGGGGCCAGTTATTTAACCTCTCTCAGGCTGTTTGTTGAATGAGGAACTTCTTTAATAATAATGATTATAAAGAATATTGCAAGAACTAAGTAAAAGGAAAGTGAAAGAAAGCCTAGCGAAACGAAGGCCTTGTGATGAAGATGATCAATATGGTTCCTTTCTTTGTTGGTGATTATGTTTTACCTTTGATTATTTTACTTATTTTTAAAATTTTGTAATTTATCCTCAAGTACCACTAGCTAATTATAGATGGAAGTAGTAATTTTTCTTGATGTCCATATTAAGATTGTGCTTGTAAAGGGAGACCTAGTTCCAAAAATAGTCTGTACAGAAATGTTAAAGAACTGCAGTGTCTAAAAATATTCATTCCAAAGCTCTGCCATCTCATATAAAATTCTAGAGAAATAAGATTATTTAACTTTTGCTCTTGATGGTAACAAAACATATCCAATAATTTGAAGAGGTCTTATTTTCTTCAAAAGTTTAAAATAATTTCAATACCTACTAGCAGCTGACAAATTCGATTTACTTTTAAGTCATGCACATTTCGGGGGCGCCTGGGTGACTCAGTCAGATAAGCGTCTGCCTTCGGCTCAGGTCATGATCCCAGGGTCCTGGGATCGAGTCCTGAGTTGGGCTGTCTGCTCAGTGGGGAACCTGCTTCTGTCTCTCTCCTCCCTACTTGTGCTCTCTCTCCCTATCTCTGTCGCTATCTCTCTCTCAAATAAATAAATAAAATCTTTAAAAAAGTAAAAAACAAACTATGCACATTTCATACTACATGTAGGGTAGCTTCAAGAGTAACAAAAAAAATAAAAATAATAAATCTTAAATCAACCCTATCATTTTGTTCATTTATAGAAGTAAGCGAGGCTGGAATCATTCACCTATTAAAATTTTGGTCTTTTAGGGTGCCTGGGTGGCTCAGTTGGTTAAGCGACTGCCTTCGGCTCAGGTCATGATCCTGGAGTCCCTGGATCGAGTCCCGCATTGGGCTCCCTGCTTGGCAAGGAGTCTGCTTCTCCCTCTGACCCTAACCCCTCTCATGTGCTCTCTCTCATTCTCTCTCTCTCAAATAAATAAATCTTTAAAAAAAAATTTTTTTTTTGGTCTTTTAGCATCCTCAGATGCTAAAAAAATGCTAAAAAGAGTTTTTGCTATTATTTTCCTAAACTCATTTTTGGCAGAGCCTCATTCTATGGTCAGAGCCAATTGGAATACTGCAGAATGGGTGCCAGGCTGATGGCTGTGGCTTTGACACATTATCTTAGATGAGACATTAAGTCTCACCTGATGACATGGACCAGTTTAATAGCTGTTCCCAGTATGATACCAAGAGGAACAGTTTTGGATTGGGGAGGGGGGTTTCTTATTAATAAGATCTACTGTTTTAGCAAGGGAGAAGCATGGTAAAGTGGAAAGAATGTTTGGCTTTTAGAATAGACAAAGATTTGAACCCTACCTCGACACAGAGAAAGTGCTCAATAAATGTTAGCTCTCATTCCTCACGATCTTTGACGAGTCCCACAAAGTCGGGGTGGTGTTTGTCATCTTACTCATCAGCAGCTGCGTCCTATAAGGGCTGCAGCTAGGGCACAGGGCACTTCTGCTCTTCACTTCCACCCCTACGCAGAATGCACCATGTGTTCACCTGCAGCCCACCTTTGCTCTTTCCTCCCATTTTAGTGTGACCCCTTATCCTATCCTAATGCTCTGGGCTTACCTTTCTTCCTATCTGTTCCCCCACTTTGCTGCTCCAGCAGATGGCTCGTGGAAGTCACATTACTTCTTCGCTTTCTGAGTGAGGAATCTGTGGTAGGGCTGGGAGTGGGGCTGTCTGTTCTAGAAGTGAGGAGTAGCTTCCACTTTAAACATATGAATTATGGGGATGCCTGGGTGGCTCAGTTGGTTAAGCGTCTGCCTTCAGCTCAGATCATGATCTCAGGGTACTGGGATTGAGCCCCACATCGGGCTCTCTGCTCAGCGGGGAGCCTGCTTCTCCCTCTCCCTCTGTTCCTCCCCCTGCTTGTGCTCTCTCTCTCGATCTCTCTGACAGACAAATAAATAAAATCTTAAAAAAATATGAATTATAAAGGGATGGAGACATGGGTTTGTGTTGTGGGGGAGAGGAAAGAATATTTCATTACTTCTCTACTCCCTACATGTCTGTCTCTTTCCTCCTTTCAAACCATGATATCCTATGTAACTCAGCCATCTAACGTTGCTTGCATCTTTCTCTATTTCTGGAAATTATAGACCCTTCCAGAAGATTCTGAGAGCCTCTTGCCACTACTTCTTTTAGCCTACCCTCTTAGAGTATAACGTCTGAGGCCAAGAACATTCACATAACAAAGGTTCATTCACAAATTATTATAGGCAAGCCCTGTGTTAAGTGCTGAAGAGACAAGGATAAAGAAGATAGACCCCATGAGGGTAGGGATATTAGGCACGCAAAGTTTTCATTTAGTGGGATGAGAATTCTAGTGAAGATTGTATGAGGTAATG
>NW_027763109.1:0-297 GCF_054177405.1 Leptonychotes weddellii
GAGAGGAGGCCTTTGGGAGGTGATTAAGCCATGAGGTGAAGCCTTCATGAATGGGATTAGTGCCCTTATAACGGAGGCCTGAGAGGCATCCCTCTCCTCGTCCTTCATGGGATGGCACTGTGTGAGAAAACAGCGTCTGTGAACCAGGAAGCCATTCTTTCTATATTCTGATCGTGGATTTCCCAGCTTCTAGAAACAAATTTGTTGTTTATAAGTCACCCAGTCTATAGTGTTCTATAACAGCAGCCCGATGGACTAACTGTTGATGTGGTTCGTTGTTTCAAACCACAAAACCCT
>NW_027763110.1:0-297 GCF_054177405.1 Leptonychotes weddellii
AGGTCGTGATCCCAGAGTCCTGGGATCGAGTCCCACATCGGGCTCCCAGCTCAGCGGGGAGCCTGCTTCTCCCTCTGACCCTCTCCCCTCCTCTCATGCTGTTTCTCTCTCTCTCTCTCAAATAAACAAATAAATAAAATCTTAAAAAAAAAAAGACATCCAAAACACAAACCTCTATTCAGACATCTATGGATCCAACTACATCAGATTTAAGGATTTCTATTCCACAAAGACCCTCAGAGCTAATATTGACAGATAGATGGTTGCAATCTAGTGAATAAAGAACGCCCGCAGGCC
>NW_027763111.1:0-297 GCF_054177405.1 Leptonychotes weddellii
AGTGTTGTGTTCTCAGGGTTCGTGAGAGGAGCAGTAGGGGATGGGTGGGAGGAGGTGGAGGACTGGTGGGGAGACAGATGGAGCAGGTGGATGGGCTCGTGGGGTCATGGAGTGTAACCAGTCCCTGGGCCTGCCGTCTGCAGCCTGGAGAGCTGGGGTGCAGGAGCCCTGAGGTTCTGAGTCCCAGTCTGAGTCGTGGGCAGGAGAAGGGGACGCCCCCCCTTCCACCTGAGGACTCTGCGCTCATTGTTCCCGAGTAGCCCCTCCTGCGGCTGACTTCTCTCCAAATGCCTGATT
>NW_027763112.1:0-297 GCF_054177405.1 Leptonychotes weddellii
AACATCAGAAGGCAGTAAGAAAGATTGAGATTAGCGCTTTGGCAACAGACTTACATTTAATTTCACTTTGTGTAAAGTTTTCACTTGGTGAAAAGTTGTTTTTTTTTTATTGTATTTATTTATCTGACAGATACATAGCAAGAGAGGGAACACAAGCACGGGGAGTGGGAGAGGGAGAAGGCAGGCTTCCCGCCGAGCAGGGAGCCCGATGCGGGGCTCAATCCCAGGACCCTGGGACCATGACCTGAGCTGAAGGCAGACGCTTAACGATTGAGCCACCCGGGTGCCCCAAGTTTT
>NW_027763113.1:0-297 GCF_054177405.1 Leptonychotes weddellii
GCGGCCTCGTTGTGCGGAGCACAAGTCCCTGTGAAGCCTTTCTGGGACTCCCACGAGGCCTCCTGTCCGTTTCCATTGCCTGGCGAGCCCAGCGACCTAGGTAGGTAACACTTCCACAGCGTAGGAAAATAAGAGAGAAAGAAAAGACACACAATTAGGTTTGCAGGATGCCATCATGAGATTTCCCCCCCAGTTAATGCACCTTTTAAATGGATTTATTGAGGCACAGTTTTATTAGCATAAACTACATATATTTAAGCATAGGTATGAATTTGACACAGGTATAAACTCATGAAG
>NW_027763114.1:0-297 GCF_054177405.1 Leptonychotes weddellii
GATTCGGAGTGGTAACCATTAGTTTATCATCCTGATTGATCCGATCCTTTGTGTTCGGACATTTTGGTTGTTTGGGACATCTGGTTGTGAAAGGAGCGCAAACGCCCATTTAGGGTTTTTCCAACCCTATTTGTACCAAGCTCCTCTCCTTACGTGTGTCAAAAATTCTTTGTGCACTCATCCTTCTTTTTTTTTTTTTTTTACAAAGAAACATAACTTTATTTTTTAAATATTCATTTTTGACTATAAGTTTTCTTTTTTATTGTTATGTTAATCCTCATACATTACATCATTAGT
>NW_027763115.1:0-297 GCF_054177405.1 Leptonychotes weddellii
CCAACAAAGAGATGCAGATGCTGGGTGTCAGGAGTGAAAGCCTGCAGGGCTAATGTTCACGAGAGTGGTAGAAGGATCCAAGAGCACCAACAATGTCTGTTACACATCCCAATTTCAAAGACATTTCAATGAAAAATGGGTGTCTTAGAATCAATGAAATGTATTAAGTTAAGGATCAAATTTCCTTGTTCCTGGATCATCCCAACCCTAAAATTGAGTTAAAGATGAAATTCCTTAACAAATTAAAACAAAGTGGCCTCTTGAAAAAATTATTTAATTCAATCAGAATGATTTTAA
>NW_027763116.1:0-297 GCF_054177405.1 Leptonychotes weddellii
GCTTCTCCCTCTGCCTGCCACTGCCCCCTGCTCGTGCATTTTCTCACTCTCTCTCTCACAAATAAATAAATCTTAAAAAATAAATAAATAGATAATAAATAAAATCTTAAAAAAAAAGAGAGGTAGCTTGATAAATATATTTTCAAATAATTAAACACTTAGAATATGTCACTCTGGCCAAAACACAAAGAAAAAAACGGCAAGATGATAGATGATGATAGATACATAAAAATAGACCTTCTAGTAATTGACAGGTAACTGAAAAAAGTTAATTGAAGAAAATTGAAACTAGAAGGG
>NW_027763117.1:0-297 GCF_054177405.1 Leptonychotes weddellii
CTGGGCCCATGGCCTTAGCTAACAGGAGTGCCACATTCTCCACGTTGATGGGGGGAGGCCCATCACTGAAGTTTCCATTTGGTGACTTCTGGGGGTTTGTGCTCTTGTTCTGTACGAGATGTAGCAGAAGCTTCCATTCCTCCACAGTCTCTGGGATCCAACCTACGCACACATACAGAAACACACACGTCGGCTCTAATGGCCCTTAGAACTCTGCCTGTGTATAGGAGATGGTCAAAACCGTTTGTGAAAACGTTTAATACCAAAACCTAAGAACGTACCTCATCATCCTAACAC
>NW_027763118.1:0-297 GCF_054177405.1 Leptonychotes weddellii
AAGAGATAAAACCAACAGCAGAGGGTTGTAAATTAGAATGAGGGAAAAACAGTAACTTTGACTTGATATTCCTGAAATATATTCTAGTCTCCAAAGGTTATTGCCACAACTGATTTGCTTGGCTTTAACAAAATATAGCAAGGCCCAGATAATCCAGTGGTCAAATTTTTGGCACAAATGGCAACCAGGAAATGAAAAAGATCTTAGTGAGGCCACTAAGCTTTAAGACAAACGGCTGTTACACAGCCTTTGTCATCCTTATCCAATAACATCATGCAAAATCAGACAAAAGATTAG
>NW_027763119.1:0-4035 GCF_054177405.1 Leptonychotes weddellii
CAGGTGCTTAGGTACAATTGACAAAATTAAATCAGTTATTTGCATAGTATTGCCATGGATCTGCATACACTGTAAATGTATTCAAATATTCTGTATCTCACAATAAAGTCTTTTTAATCTTGTTCTTCATTTCTCATGTTTCATTAGGTCCTTTTTAATGGATGCCCCTCTTATTTTTCATGATTTTTCTCTCTTCTGGCACAATTGCCTTGTGACAAATTAGTTAAGCAGTGAAAATGTTTGCAGTGAAACTACCTAGAACCCATTTCATACATAATGTCTAGGGTTTTTAGCTGTTCTTAGTGGAAGGAATAGGGAAAAGTGTATCCACTCTACCCTCCCGCTACTTATTTTTTATGGACTCTGATGGAGGGCTGGGCCATAAATTACTAATGAACATTTAGGTTGCTAATATAATTTTTTTTCACACTAAAAACAATGCTGCAATAAACAGGGGAGTCGATTGTTTGGGTATTTGCTTGTTTTTCATTTCTGTATCACCAGGGCTCAGCAGTGCCAAGCTAATAAACGTTTACTGAATGAATAAATGCATCATGACTAACATGCCTACTTCTTTACCTAGTGTGTACTTAATTGCTCCAAAGACTCTTACCACATCAACAGCAGACTTAAAACCTCAACAGTTAGAACTGATATTGACTAAAAATGAGCTTATTAACTGATAAAGACCCGAGATATGCCTTCTCCATCAGTATTTACATTTTATGGTGGCAAGAACTCAGCTTTCCAGGTATGGGTGCAAATAGGATTAGAAAAAATTCATCAAAATCCCAGGGTTAACTCAGCTTACAGGTGGTTTAAAATTTCTTAGTGTTGGGCACCTGGGTGGCTCAGTCAGTTAAGCGTCTGCCTTTGGCTCAGATCGTGATCCCAGGGTCCTGGGATCAAGTCCCAGGTCAGGCTCCCTGCTCAGCAGGGAGTCTGCTGCTCCCTCTCCCTCTTCCCCTGCTCGTGCTCTCTCTCAAATAAATAGAAATCTTTAAAAAAAAAATTTCTTAGTGTCCTAAGTTTTCTATAAAGATCACATTCTATCTCAAAAGAACAAAACAAAAATCATTCTAAGGGTAGACAGAAGAGTTTTTAAAACTCAGTGACCTAAAGCTGTGGTCATTGGTGGGGAGGGCGTGTCTAGAGTCTCCATTAAAAAAAAAAAAAATCATGCTGTCTGTCAATTAACTGGTAATCCTGGCTCTGCATTAATTTGGAAATAGAAGTGAAAGCATAAGTGGGATGTGTCACTTCACAAAAACACTGCGGCGTCTAAGGTGACAGGCCTGTGGGTGAGCAGCATGAGAATTTCACAGAGCAGTGCTCAACATTGGTCAGATGAGTGAGCTACACAGGTGGCAGGCTAATGATAACAGAAGCTGACATTTACTGAACCCATACTTCATATAAGGTATTGTTCTGGCTTTCCATGGAGCATTGGCCTCCTAGCACTTTTACAGATGAGAAGACAGAGGCAGAACGGCCTCATGGGATTCCCCTCAGTCACACAGTAGCAAGCAAAGAAGCTAGGACTTAAAGCACAGGAAGTATGGCTCCAGAACCCAAACTTTTAATTTCAAGGACATCAAAAAGGCCTCCTCTGCCCTAAAAATCTTCCAGCTGTTTCTTGATAGGTCATGCTTGCCAAAAGCCGCATTAAGGTGTTTCTGTATGAAGAGAAGATGCAACTGATCTTGTCCATGGGAATTCAGTGTAGGCAAGTACATCCCTGTGACATTTCCCTGGTGGCTTGCCATTGATTTTTCACTCCCACTACCTCTGGGACACACCCCATGATTTGCTCTCATTTTAAACTTTTTTAAAAGATTTTTAAGTAGGGCGCCTGGGTGGCTCAGTTGGTTGGGCGACTGCCTTCGGCTCAGGTCATGATCCTGGAGTCCTGGGATCGAGTCCCGCATCGGGCTCCCTGCTCGGCGGGGGGTCTGCTTCTCCCTCTGACCCTCCTCCCTCTCATGTGCTCTCTGTCTCTCTCATTCTCTCTGTCTCAAATAAATAAATAAAATCTTTAAAAAAAATAAAAATAAAAAAAATAAAAAGATTTTTAAGTAATATCTACACCCAACATGGGGCTTGAACTCACAACCCCCAGATCATGAGTCATATGCTCTACTGACTGAGCCCCGCCAGGAGCCCCTCATCTTGAACTTTTGACCATTACGAGACCTTTGCCTTTAGAACAGGTCCTAGCCACTTCATCAGTGGTACGTCAATAACCTTTATAGTCCTATCCTTAGGTTCTGTTCTAGTTGCTTCTCATGTTCATTTATATCTTTAGTCCCTGTGCTGGGGGCTGACAACACTAGAGATTTCTCTCTATGGTTTTGGTCCCTGTCTAAACTTGGTATTCCTATAGAGGCACATTGAGGCTGATTAGTATTTTCTCCAATAAATGCACATGAAAGCATAATTTCCTGGGCCAGAAAATAAGAATAGACTATGAAACTATTAAAAATGGAGGGGGATGAGGTGCCTGGGTGGCACAATTGGTTAGGTGTGGGACTTTTGGTTTTGACTCAGGTCATGATCTCAGGGTCATGAGATCAAGCCACACGTCAGGCTCCATGCTCAGCACTGAGTCCGCTTGAGTTTCTCTCTTCCTCTTCCTTTGCCCCTCCCCCCCCAATAATAAATAAATCTTTAAAAAAATGGAGGGGATGACTTTTGGTGATGATGTTGGTTATGTGAGTGATATTCACGAAGTTCCAGACCTTTCACATATTGTCTTGTATATATAATCTTCACAGCCTTGGCCATGATTTTAGTTCCCTTTTACAGATAGAGAACACAAGGCTCAGGGAAGTTAAAAAGGTTACATAGCCAAGATTCAAATCCAGATCTGTCTCGTTTGCAAAGCTAGAGTTCTTTCCCCATTTCTATGCTGGTTGGACATTGTTGGAGGAATAAAAAAGTTGGGGGCTCCATATATTGTCTATATATATAAACATACTATAAGCCCATTACTGGGCATCATCTACCACTTTTTGGCTATTAGGTGACATTGGCTCACAAACTTTAGTTGATATTTTTACACACACACACACACACGCAATATATTTCTTGGAAAATATTTTGCCAAGAATCATTGGAAAAAAATGTCTAAACAAAATTGGTTTTGACTCTGCCCAGTGAATTAGAACACTAACTTCAGTGCGTAATATTTCTTCTGTGCCTTCTAAATCCTTTTTGCAGAAAACTAAGTTAACACTTCACATGTGGAAAATTCATGATTTCCAATTCCATTTGGTCTTTCTGAGGCTTGAACAAAATTGTAGGAGTTGTACTTGTTTGCTCTAGGGCAGTGGTTCTCAAAGTGTGGTCTGTGGGCTCTGGGGATCTCGGAGTCCTTTCTGGGGGTGTCCACAAGACTATCTTTACACTACTACTAAAATGTTATTTGCCTTTTCTCTGTGTTGAAATCTGCACTGTTACACAACAACACTGGGTAAAATTGCTGGTGCCACCGCATAAATCAGGGCAGTGGCACCAAACTCTACTAGTATGAAAGGCCCATTGATTTAAGAGAATGGAAAGACAGGCCACAGACTGGGAGAAAATATTTACAGGGCACACATCTGACAAAAGACTAGTACCTACAATATACAAAGAACTTAAACTCAACAATAATAAACCACACAATTTAAAAATGGGCAAAGACCTCAATAGACACCTCACCAGATACACAGATAGAAAATAAGCATTGGAAGGGTGCCTGGCTGGCTCAGTCAGAAGAGCATGGGACATGCGGCGCCTGGGTGGCTCAGTCGTTAAGCGTCTGCCTTCGGCTCGGGTCATGGTCCCAGGGTCCAGGGATCAAGCCCCGCATCGGGCTCCCTGCTCAGCGGGACGCCTGCTTCTCCCTCTCCTACTCCCCCTGCTTGTGTTCCCTCTCTCGCTGTGTCTCTCCCTCTCTCTCTGTCAAATAAATAAAAAATCTTTAAGGGGCGCCTGGGTGGCTCAGTCGTTAAGCGTCTGCCTTCGGCTCAGGTCATGATCCCGGAGTCCTGG